>NC_037668.1:159942021-159979855 GCF_003255815.1 Theropithecus gelada
GGCAGTGAGCCAAGATCGTGCCACTGCACTACAGCCTGGGCAACAGAGCGAGACTCTGTCTCAAAAAAAAAAAAAATTATTATTTTTCTTGAGGTGGAGTCTCGCTCTCCACCTCAAGAAAAATTGAGTGCAGGCTGGAGTGCAGTGGCACGTTCTTTGCTCACTTCAACCTCCATCTCCCGGGTTCAAGCAATTCTCCTGCCTCAGCCTCCCAAACAGCTGGGATTACAGGCTCCCGCCACCATGCCTGGCTAATTTTTGTATTTTTAGTAGAGGTGGGGTTTCGCCATGTTGGTCAGACTGCTCTCGAACTCCTGACCTCAAATGATCCACCCACCTCTGCCTCCCAAAGTGCTGGGATTACAGGCGTGAGCCACCATGCCTAGCCTATTAAAATTATTCTATGCCATCATTTTTAATGGCAGCATAGTGTTCCATTGAGTGGATTTGCCATAAGTTGCTTAGCCAATGGCTTATTATTCTACATTTAAATTGTTTCTAATTTTTCACTATTATAAGGAATGATGAGATGAAAAACTCTTCCACACTTCTGATATACACATCTCTGATTATTCTGCCACCAGAGAAATTCCAGAAATGGAATTGCTGTGTCCCGGGGGGCTTATCCCTCCTCCTTCCAAGTCCACAGCCAGGATTTGGCCCTGCTGCTGGCCCTTATGCCTGAAGAGACTGCTCACCCTCATCCTGAGGCAGACAGAGGAAGGAGCACAGAGAGCTCAAAGGGACCACCGGCCCTGGATGATGGAGATGGCAAGAGACGGGAACAGCGAGGGAACTCCAGGTCCTTCATGACCTCTCAGGCTTCCATGAGGCCAACCTGATGCAGCTGGGTATCTTGTCTCTGTGGAATGAGAAGGATGCTTGCTCTTAGCCCAAGGACAATGAGGAGGGGCTGTGTGTGGGGCCAGGGCAGAGACTGCTAATGCATTTTGCCAGCATCTTTGGTTTCTCCAATATCCAGCTAGACTATTAGCAGTTCCCCAAGGATGGCCTTGCTCCTCACGTCATCTCCCATTTCCTATAAATGGGAAGTGGCTGGGGAGTTGTGTGTGTGTGTGTGTGTGTGTGTGTGTGTGTGTGTGTGTGTGGTGGGGGAGGGAAGAGAGAGGAAGGGAAGGGGCCGTGGTGGTTTTCCTCCAGCTGACCTCATGGAGAAATGAGGCCCAGAGAAGTTGTTATTTGCCCAGAATGCCACAGCATCCTAGAGAGTAGTATGGGTTTTCTCTGAGGCTCTGAAGTCACTGGCCAGGCTTGCTGAGGGACTGCTGCCTCTGCCTTGTTTCTGGGGCCCAGAGACTGTTTTTTCTGTGTAATCAGGGGCTGTCGGGGAAGTAACTGGCCTGAGGAATTGCCTCGTTTTTTTTTTAGACGGAGTCTTGCTCTGTCACCCAGGCTGGTGTGCAGTGGCATGATCTCAGCTCACTGCAACCTCTGCCTCCTAAGTTCAAGCCATTCCCCTGCCTCAGCCTCCCCAGTAGCTGGGATTACAGGTGTGCACCACCACACCCACCAAAGTTTGTATTTTTAGTAGAGACAGGGTTTCACCATGTTGGCCAGGCTGGTCTCAAACTCCTGACCTTGTGATCTGCCCACCTTGGCCTCCCAAAGTGCTGGGATTACAGGTGTGAGCCACCACACCTGGCCAATTGCCTCCATTTTATCTGAAAATGGTACCCATCTCTTGGGTTATCCTAAGGATTCAATGAGTTAATACGCACAAAGTATTTAGAAACAGTGCCTGGCACAATTAGTAATGGTTAACTATTATTATTATAACATGAGTCTACATCAGCAGAAAGAGGGGGATTTTCAGAGCAGAGAGCCCTACTGTACCCTGTATTGGGTGGGGCCTGGCCAGCGCATCCACCTGGTTTTGTTGGGGGGGTGATTGGGTAGGGCCCAGGATCACCATGGGATCCAGGCTGTGTGCTCACTCCCCTGAGCTCTCCTTCCTCATCCCCTTGTCACAAGGCATAAAGCACAAGGGCCCCTGGAAAGAAGTGGTGGGAGGCAGGAGCAAGAGGGGGGCTGTTACTTGTCTGTGGTGGGACAACTCTCTCATGTTCCCCATGTTCTTTCCCAAGCCCGCAAAATAACACCGTCCACTCTCTCCTGGCTCTGTAATTTTCCAGCTGACCTGAAATTTCCCCTGACTCCTGACCTCTTTCCTGGAGGAGAGGGGACACCAGCTCAGAGATCCTGGACTCCACCCTAGTCTCTCTGCTGGCCACAAGAGGGTATGCCAAAGACTTTGGAAAGCCATCGTTAGGAGAGTCCCCAGGTAGAGGTGTGTGTGCTCCAGGGAGGTAACGCTGAGACAGTTTTCAAGTTAAACTTGTTTAGTGACTCAGAAGGTAAATTCTTGATTTTTCTCTTCTCAACTCTCTCTGGCACCTGCTCTCTGTTCCCCACTGCCACCAGGGTGCCACTGTTTTCCCCTCCCTTCTCTATCTCCCTTTCTTCTCTGCCTCCCTCTACCTCTCAACTGGAAGGTGCCCTTAGATCATTAGGCTAACTCCCGCTTACAGAGGCCCAGAACATGGAAGAGACTTGGCCCACATCACACAGCTGTTGACACAGGGCCAGCATTGGAACCCAGTGCCACAATGCCCAGTCCAGGGCTAAGGCCAACCAGGTCTTCCCCTTCAAAGGCATCTTCCTGGGACTTTGTAGTATTCAAGTCAATGATCCATCTAAATTGGACTTCTCTCCACCCAATAAAACTCCATGGAGGAAAAAAGACAAAACTGCTCCCCACCCCCACCCCCCACCCCCAGGGCCAGCCTGGGACTCCACTTCTCCGCCTTCACCTGCACGTTTCTATCAAAGGCATTCTGGAACAGGTATCTGTTAGGACCTTGCTCAACAGCTGACAAAGAGAACACTTCATTGGCAATTTATCATCCATTCTTCCCCATACACACTCTTAAGGAGAAAAAAAAATGGAATTTGGTTTTTAGCGCAGAAAAAGGGATTGAGTTAGCTCTACCTGCGTTGGAGAATAGCAAAGAGCAGAAGGGTAATTCGGGAAGAACGTGACCTCTCCTTTGAAGGGATGGTCCTGGACAGGGTGCAGCTCTGCCTGGAGATCGGGTGGCCAGAATGGCACGCCTGGGTAATGGTCGCAGCAGACTGGCTCCCAGGAGGGGAGAGGAGGTGCCCCGCGAAGCCGGGTAGCTTTCACCTAAATGTTTGGTGGCAAGCGACAGAGGGGGCGGTGCCCTGCCCTAGGTAATGATAGGGCAGTCTGGGAGCCACGCGGGGGCTGCCCGTCGCGGCGCGGCTACAAAGCCAGCTTGGAGACCTCCCGCTTTCTTCCCCTGGGTACCAGCCCCACCCCTCTATCCCCCCTCGCAGCACCCCCCACCTCCGTCCCGCCTCGCCCCGCCCCCCTCCTGGCAGTCCCAGCGCGCATGCTCTCTCCCCCCGCGGAGTAACCTGGAGATTTAAAAGCCGCCGGCTGGCGCGTGTGGGGGGCAAGGAAAAGAGGGGGGAAACCAGTCTGTACGGGCTGGCTCCGGGTGACAGCCGCGCGCCTAGGCCAGGTAGGAGCGCGGCCCCTCCTCTCCCAGGGGTGAGGGTCCCGGCGCGGGAAAGGGAGCAGCAGTGCGCGGCCGAGCTCCGCGGTGTCGCGTGTTTTGCGCCTCGCGGGATGGGGCCGCGCCGTGGCCGTCCGGGGCGCTGCGCGCCGAGCCCAGCGCTAATCCCAGAGAAGGGCGCGTCCCACGCGTTCTGCCGTGGCGGGTGCCGAGTGCCCGGCGCCTGCACGGGTCCCCGCTGAGCTGTGCTTTCTTCCGCGGAGGGCGGGCAGGCAAGAGGTGCCCGCGCTGTCCCAGGCCGGGGGGCGGTGTGGGCGGGGAGCGGCCCCTCCCCGGAGCGCCGGGCCGGGTCGGGCCGGGCCAACGGCTGGCTGACCGGCCGCTCGCTCCTGTTGCAGCCTCCCGCGTCAGACTTTTCTTTGGAAAGTTGCGTTTATTTTCTTCTCTTGTCTGGGCTTCACCGGAAAGGGGCAGGATGAGTCACTGTGGCGCGCACAGTACGGGACTTGGGGGATTCGGGACGGGGGCCGACTGCCGCGGCGCCGCGGGGTGCTCAGGCCGGGTTCGACTTTCTTGAGGAAGAGTGAGAGTTAAGAGAGGAAAAGGGGACGGAGCCCTCTTGGACTTTAGACCTGGGGCGAGCTCTGGGTACAGAGTTGGGGCTGGACCATGTGTGTGTGTGTGTGTGCGCGTGTGTGTGTGTGTTACTGTGTCCCTTTTTCAGCCTCAGTTTCCCCCTCTGTGGGGAGAGAAAGGCCGCTGTTTTTTCCTCGCCTCCCTGGTCTCAGGTGGGGAAGGAGAGAGTGCTGCAAACGGCAAACAGGTGTGATGTGGTGGTACCTGGGCATCCCGTGCAGCTTCTCAGAGCTGTGGGCCTAAGCAGGCTTGCTGGAAAAGCCCCAGGGACCTGCAGGTTTTCTCCGGAGTGCGGGTCAGGCCTTCCTGTAGTCTTTCGCTCCCCCTACGCACTGCAGTCCTGTGAGTTGCTCTTGCCCTTGACCTCTGAATCAGTCTCCATCTTCCTGACAGACACTCTTGACCTGCTCAGCTTTTCCCCACCCCAGGGCATGTTCCCTATGCTTCCTCTTTTTCCAAGGGGCCAGAGTTGGGGGTAGGGAGGGGTTTGGCATGGTGGGTACCTGGTGAGGACTCGCCCTTCAGCTGTTACACAGACCCGATCCCAGTGGAGCAGGGACTAAGAATAGCCCAGCTGCTGTCTTGCTGCCCTGGAGTCTGCAGCCGGGCATTGCCAGTTGACCAGGGCCCAGAGTGACCCTTGCTGGGGTCCTGGAACCTTTGCTCAGGGGTGGGGTTGATGTCTTAGGGGCTTCGGACTACCTTTCCTGATGCACTTAGCGGATCTCCGTTCAGAGCAGAGACCACCTTGGTGTGGACTCACCTGCCCGAGGGCTGGGGAACAGGCTGGCCTGTGGGCTGGGAGTGGGAAGGGCCCGGGAGGCCCAGGCTAGACTGGAAGCCTGAGGAAACCCATAGAGCAGCATATTGTAGGGGTAAGTGGAACGTAATTTGAGGTCGCAGGCCATTCTGTTGGATCAGTCCCATTCCCTCATTCCTCCCTTATCTCCTCCCACCAGGCCTGTCGTGGAGCCAGGACTCTGTTATTCTGAAAGTGCTCAGAAAATGGAGCTTGAGTCAGCAGAATGAGTTTGAAGATAAAAATACAGCTGTGGATGAATGTACAGCTGTGGACAGATAGGCCCCAATTTAGTGGGTGTGTGTTAGGGGGAGTTTTCCTATGTATTCATGGAGTGTGTGGTGAACTTCCCCGTCCCTCCTGGCTCCCTGAATAACCTTGAAGGAGGAGGAGGAGTAGACAGTGATCCCTGGTGGTCTCCTGAGCCCCTTCCAGGCCACTGGGTGGTGGAGGGATAGTGGAGGCCTCCCTCCCGCTCTCCCCTTACCCAAACTGGAGCTCTCAGCCTGGGCAGGGCTGGTCTGAAGACTCAAAGTAAAGTTAACTTGAAGACTTTAAGCACTATCATCTGGACGTCACAGCCTGATAAGTCAACATTATGAATAAAAACCCAGACTATCAGATAGTTTCTTTTCTTTCTTTTTTTTTTTTTAGATGGAGTTTCACTCTTGTTGCCCAGGCTGGAGTGCAATGGCACGATCTCAGCTCCCTGCAGCCTCCCCTCCTGGGTTCAAGCGATTCTCATCCCTCAGCCTCCCAGGTAGCTGGGATTACAGGCGCCCACCACCACCATGCCTGGCTAATTTTTTGTATTTTTAGCAGAGACGGGGTTTCACCGTGTTAATCAGGATGGTCTCAATCTCCTGACCTCGTGATCCGCCCGCCTTGGCCTCCCAAAGTGCTGGGATTACAGGCATGAGCCACCGTGCCCCGCCTGAAAGACAGTTACTATATTGGCTGCTTCACTAGGTGAGCTCCACCAGCTTGGCAGGTTACTTAACCTCGTCCAAGCCTCAGTATCCCTGGCTGCAAAATGGGGATAATACTTACTGTATAGCTTTGTCAAGTAGATTATAACAGACATAAAATTTATAAACATATAATTATGTAATATATAAAGTCTAAAAATTATAGCTTTATTCACTATTATATATACAGTACTAAACTGTGTGTCTGACACATAGTAAGTGCTCAATAAATGTTAGTACCAACTATATATTATATCAATCATTTGGGACTGAATGGACAGCAGTGCCTAGCCTGGGACTCTCTTCTTGGGCCTTGCTCTTAAAAAACAAAACAAAACTCTGCTCTAGACCTTATTTCTTGGGTAGCAAGGTCTCCTGGACTTTGGGAAGTCCGTTGAGAGATAGAGCTTTGGCAAAATGATTTGAATCTGGTTTCCTCTTGTGCGAGTTATTTAAACTGTTTCAACTTCCTCCTCTGTAAAATGAGGATAATAGTACCTACCTCACAGTATTTCCAGGATTAAATAAGCTGATGTAGGTAAAGCTCTGAGCACAGCAGCTGCTTGTAAAAAGAGCTTGATAAATGTCAGCTGCTGTTATTTGGTGACAATGGAGCCAATCATTGTGGTTTACACTTAGAAACCAGAGTTTCTTAGCAAGGGAATTAGCCCATAGATAACTGTATGTAAGCTACGAAGGACACATCTGCAGTTGAACTTGTGGTCCTGTGCGAAGATCACACCAAGATTGGATGTCCGTGTCTCTCGTCTACTACTCTGCTACTGTGTGACTTGTATTTAATTAGTGCAGAAACCCCTACCCAGCCTACCTTCCCAGAGTATACCCCTCAGGCTGGAAAAGGGTACCATGGACATGAATGTATATCCTGAGAAGTTAAGAACCTTCTATGCAAACAGTTATTTGTTGTTGTTTTTAGGAAAACTGCATAGGGAGGGTGCCCTGAAATTGGGATTCTGCTCTGTCCTCCCTCCCCAACCCTTAGGATCTTTTGCACTGTTCTTTGGTGTCCAGAAAAAAAAAACCCAGCCTAGCTTTCTCTGAACAGTTAGTGGCCCTGTTTGCTGGGCAGCAGGGGTGGAGACTGGACCAGCTGGTACCAGGCCCAGTGTCTTGAACACTGATGCCACTCGACTCCCAGCAGTAGAGCTGGAGTGTTGAGCTTTGTCCAGTGTATTAAGTGTCCCTGCTTGGGCTAGGGAGGGGGGCAGCTGGTGACAGAGCCGTCATGGGATGCTCCTGATCCCTGGCCAGAACTTCCTGTTGAATCCTTTTTTCTACTACATGGTCTGTGTTTTCCCCTCCACGGGAAGAAATCCACAGTTTTGCCACCGGCCCTGACTGACTTGTGGAATCTCTTGCTTCTGAGGCTGGACATGGGCCTGCTTTCCCTGTTAGCCTCGACTTCATTGCCTGTAAAATGGAGATAAGATTCACCTTGCATGGTTATGGTGAGGATTAAATGTGATGTGCATATTCAGCCAAGCGCCTGCACATGCGAGGTGTTCCATAGATGTTTCCTTTCCCCTTCTTTGTTACTTCTGGAGATCACTTTCTGGGGAGCGGGGACCAGCCAGCAAGAAGGGGTTTGGAGGCCACCTCCTGGCACTGTAGTCTACAATCCCCAGTCACCATATCCAGGATAGACAGGATGCCCAGCCAGAGAGGATACCCTCGGGAGTAGCCAGCCCACAACAGCAGTTCTTGTCTTTCCCCTGTGGTCGCTGTGTGCCCCCCTGCCCCCTGGCCTTGCTAATCTCAAGTGTACTTTGAGTTGGCAAATAGTGTTCAAGCTAGGAGTGCCTGGCCCATCCCTAGGGATGTGGCAATTTAGATTCCCACTCCTGGCTCCTGTCCTTAGTGACCGGAGCACCCAGGTAGCTTGAACGTGGCCCTGCCTGGATCCCAGGCACACTGGTAAAATCACATCCGACGGGAATCCTGATTCAGCCTTTCCCATAGGCCTTCTATTGGGCACCAACTTTTCTCAGGGTCTGTGCTTCCTGCTTTCCAGGAGCTGAAGCACTAGTGGGAAGGACGGCAGTGGGGGAAGGACTGCAAATCCGAGACCCTGAGGACTGTGGGCAGCCTCCAACCCTGGGGACTGCCTGGTTAGAGCAGTTGAGATACAGCGGGGAGAGGAGATACTTGACTGCTTGGTTTCCAGGGGGCTGTGGAGGAGGTGTGAGATTTGAGCTGGGCAGGGCTCAGGTGGAAGGGAGAGGCAGTCCAGGAAGGGGAAGAAACCAGAGCCTGGTGACCACGTTGGAAGCAAAAACAAGCCCAGTGCTAATGAATTCTCTTATTTGGGGGCCCATGGAGGTATGCTGAATCATCTAGTGACACACAGATAGCCAGCCCAGATCTGAGATCAAAACCCAGTCTCATGATTTTGAGTCCGGTATTGTTTCCAGCACACCTCACTGGGGAGAGGCCAAAAGGAGGGGTGGGAGTGATTAGAAGTCCCAGGCTCCGGCTGGGCGCGGTGGCTCAAGCCTGTAATCCCAGCACTTTGGGAGGCCGAGACGGGAGAGGCTGGGATTACGGGCGTGAGCCACCGCGCCCGGCCTTGGGTTTTCATTTCTAAAGGCTCTTGTATCATGTAAAACTATGATCAAATAAATTTGTATGCTTTTCTCTCTCTCACTCTCTCTTTTTTTTTTTTTTTTGTAAACAGCGTCGATTTTGAGATGGCATCTCACTCTGTTGCCCTGCGCGATCTCGGCTCACTGCAACCTCCGCCTCCCAGGTTCAAGTGATTCTCATGCCTCAACCTCCTGAGTAGCTGGGATTATAGGCACGTGCCACCACACCCAGCTAATTTTTGTATTTTTAGTAGAGACAAGGTTTTACCATGTTGCCCAGGCTGGTCCCAAACTCCTGACCTCAAGTCATCCTCCTGCCTTGGCCTCCCAAAGTGCTGGGATTACAAGCGTGAGCCACTGCGACCAGCCTGTTATGCTTTTCTCTTGTTACCATATCTTTCGTTATAGAAGTGTCAGTTCTGACCTTTATGATGGGGAGGAAAAAAGGATCTCCCTCACCCCCACCCCTATATTGCATAGTACCTACCTGCTTATCCCCCAAGGCTAAGCAACATGGCCATTCCCACTAGGAAGCCCTGGAAGAACTGCATGTGCCCCCCACATTGGGTCCCCCCCCCATGGATTTGTGTCTTCACACTTGTGCCACCTCATTGCACACCGATTGCATTTTATCCCTTTTGCCAAAGGGAGCTGTGATCAGTTGTTTCTGTGTCCCCAGCACCTTCACAGCGAGCTTACGCACAACTGAGGCTCTGTGGTGGTGGGTGGGTGGGTGGGTGGGTTTCAGGGCTGTTTGACATTCCCGTAGTGGAGGTTAGGTTGCATGCGCTGAGGTATACTTCTAAGGGTCAGCAAGCTTGGGATCTTGAAATCAGAAAATGAGTTTCTTTGGGGGCCCACTCTTTCCTTGCCCACCACTGAGTGACTATTTTTGAGAACACACTTTCTGAGTACTGAGTCTGACTTGGAGCCCTCTGTTTATAAATGGGACTGATCACAGACTCTAGGACTCAGATCTAATAAAGCCTTACAGGCCACTGCGTTTGAAACCCTAGAGGTGGGACATGGCAGAAGTGGAACCAGCACTGTGGTCTGACTCTTGGTCCAGGGTGCTGCCCATCTGTAGGTTTGCACAGATCCTTAGTCTCCTGGCCTCTTTCCTGTATACCTCACCTCCTAAGGGAGGCCAGGCTAAAGGGAAGAGTAGGATTGGCTGTACATGGATAGGGAGAGCTGTCTAGCCTGGCTGACTGGCAAGGGTCAAGTTCAGTAGGAGGAAGGCCATTCAGGCTTCTCTTTTCAGGGGCTGTATGAAAAGGCAGGATTGCAGGGAAGGAAGTTCCAAGTGGCCTGGACGCTGTGCCAAGCTCCCTCTTACCCTCCCATGTTCCTATTCCCCTACCTTGGACCAAGGAATTTCTTGGTACTGCTGCCCCACCTTGTAGGGAAGCATTTATTGTGGCCCAAGGAGAGAATTCAGTTACTAATTTCTGCCAGGAACAGAGTCCAACTCTGGGAAGGACTAGGGAAGAGGGCAGTTCTGCCCCCAGATGTCCTGGTTACTCGGCTTACTTTCAGGTGACCGCTGACCCTTGGCACTCTGTTGGTGCCTGAGAGTGTGTGGGCAGGTAAAGGTTGGGGTAAGTGCAGTTGGGCATCCTTCTCCACCTCATTCCCCTTGACTCATTGGTAGGAGGCCATGAAAGTCCAAATACAAAGTAGGGATTTTATATTCCTATTTCACAAGGATGAACATGAATGCCTTCCTGAATGCCGTGTAGCCTCGTCAGTGAGCCCTTAGGGGGTAGCTGCTGGTGAAAAATCACCTACCCGGGGTAGGGGGTGCATGTGAGATCACCTGGCTGCACAGATGTAAAGAACCTTCGGCATTATCCAGATTAGCTCTAATTTTACGGATGTGGAAACTGAGTCCCAGAGAGGTGAGATGGCCTGTCTAGGGTACACAGCTCTTAAAAAAAAAAGTGGCTGAAACAGGACTGCTGTCTCCTGGCTCCCAGTTCAGAGCACCTTCCAGCATTTTCTTTTTTTTTTTTTTTTTTTTTTTTTCAGACGGAGTCTCGCTCTGTCGCCCAGGCTGGAGTGCAGTGGCCGGATCTCAGCTCACTGCAAGCTCCGCCTCCCAGGTTCACGCCATTCTCCTGCCTCAGCCTCCCGAGTAGCTGGGACTACAGGCGCCCGCCACCTCGCCCGGCTAGTTTTTTGTATTTTTTTAGTAGAGACGGGGTTTCACCGTGTCAGCCAGGATGGTCTCGATCTCCTGACCTCGTGATCCGCCCGTCTCGGCCTCCCAAAGTGCTGGGATTACAGGCTTGAGCCACCGCGCCCGGCCCAGCATTTTCAAATGGTTCGAATTTTCTGTTCAACCACTGTTTATTTGTGCAACCTTAGGCATGTTATGTTCTGAGACTGAGCTGTTCATCCTTGAATATGAATATTAAATACCTACCTTGGATTTGGAGTGTATGAATTATGAGTTATTGGAGAGAAGGTACAATATATCAAGTACCTAGCACATGCTAGACACCTCTGAGGCAGTTAGTAGGGGTCGGCCACTGTGTTCATTTTCCCTGTGGATGGAAATCGTGCTGTCTCATAACTATGGGATCTTTGTCCCACCTTCCACCTCCCTTCTCAGCCTTCCTCCAGCAGGCAGGTCTGCTGCAGTGACCTCTCCTCACCTGTTGGGGCCAGCACCTGGGGAGGCAGTTGCATTCTTGGCATTCCTCTTGCTGCTAGGGGCTGGAAGAGGCGCTGGTGCGGTGAGGGAGGCACATGGGTGAGAGGGGAATGGAAACCGAGAAGAAAATGTAGTTGGTTTCCCCTAACCACGGCTGCTCCTGTTTGGGAATGAGAAAGCCCTTCCTCCATTGAGGAGGCAACCAAAGAAGTGGCTGCCAGGAACTTTCATATCCTGTATCTCAAACACACTCCTCATCTATAAAGTTGGTGGTGTTAATCTAAGTTTCCGTGCCTGTAAAATGGGTATACTAATTGTACCCACCTCATCGGAGGGTTGGAAGACCAAGACGCATGGCAGAGTGCCTAGCATGTATTACAACCTTAATGTTGGCTGCTATTGTGCGTTTTCTTTTCTGTTTTGTGTGTTTGTGGTTTGTTTGTTTGAGACAGAGTCACCCTGTTGCCCAGGCTGGAGTGCAGTGTGGCACAATCTTGGTTCATTGCAACCTTGACCTCCCGGTTTCAAGCAATTCTCATGCCTCAGCCTCCCGAGTAGCTGGGATTACAGGTGTGTGCCACTATGCCTGGGCCTGGCTAATTTTTGTATTTTTAGTAGAGATGAGGTTTCACCATTTTGGCCAGGCTGATTTAGAACTTCTTGACCTCAGGTAATCCACCTGCCTCGGCCTCCTAGAGTGCTGGGATTACAGGCGTGAGCCACTGTGCCCGGCCTGCTATTATTCATTGTGGATGAGGAAACTGAGGCACGGGAGATGAAGTTACAGGCTCATGCAATTCTAATAAGTGGTGGAGCTGGCATGCAAACCCAGGTCAACCTGCAGAGTCTGCCAGGGTTTGGGGACGTCAGGATTCAGAGGGTTGTGGTCCCTCGGGTGGAAGAGAGCTCCGGGTTGAAGAGCCCTGCTGGTCCTGGTTTGGAGGGCATGTCCAGTGTGACCTTGGGTTGCAGCTGTTCTCAGAAACGAAGTGTGATCGGGAGGCCCAGGTGCCTGGAGTCAGACTGTGTCTATATTGACTGTCACCATGGGATTGCCAGGTGACCCTTGCATGCTTCAGCCCCAGCTTAGGCTGTCCAGGACTGACTCTGGCCAAGGTGAGGGTCAGGCCAGCCCCAGAATCCCTGTCACTGGGTAGGAGAGGGGAGGGGAGGGCAGTGCTGGCTCCAGGGACTGCCCCTCTGTCCCTTCCCCTCCCCTTCCCCCAATCTCCTCTGGCATTTGTTTCCTTTCCAAAGCTGGACTGGGGCTCTCAGACAGGGCAACAAAAGCCACTCTCCACCACGCCACTGCCACCTGTTGGGTTTTCACACATTGGGGGTGAGTGGGGGGAGGGAGCCGCTGCCCTTTTCCCAGTGTCTGTGGTGTGCCCCCTCTGCCCCCCTAGGGCCTGGGATTCTCTTTGCTGCCCGATGTGATGGGCTCAGGAGCCGGAGGGGGTGGGGGCCAGCAGCAGCTGGAAGGGGAATTGAGTGGGAAGGGCCTGGCGCTGGCAGTCGGAGAGAGTTTGATGGATTACTCTGCAGGCCGAGAGGTTTCTCCCTAATCCCCCTTTGTGTCCCGGCCTGCAGCCCCCTCACCCTCTCTGACAAGCTGCTAAGCAGAAGGCTTCCAGTCCCGGTGAAGAAAAGGCAGCTCAGCAGGGCGAACTCTAAATCCCTGGCCTCCGGGCCCTGGGGGAGGCAGGCACCAGGGAGCAAGTCCGGGGTGGGGCTGGGCTTCCCCATCCCACTGCTGGCCCTTAGTCTTTCTTAGGAGTCCCTGAGGTGGGGGGGCTTCATTCTGCGTGGGGTCCTTAGGTGCCCCTGGAAGCCCTGTGAGGTTGTGAGCCTCCGCTCTTTCTGCAAATCACTGTTTTTCTCTAGGGCAGGACTGGGGAAAGCAGAGCCCCTCACTGCTTTGGGAATGTTTGGCCCCAGAGAATGAAAGACTGAGTGGGTTGGGAGTCACCAAAGCCGTGGTTGTCTCATGCCATGTCCCTCCCGCCATCTCCGTGGCAGCCCAAGCACACAGCACCTCTCACAAGGGATCTGTCATGGGGAGCTCATTGTCTCACAAGAATGCTCATTTCCAGGTCTGGCTGGTACAGGCTGTTTCTCGGGTGTCCCCAAGGCTCCTGTGGAGCTGCTGTGAGGGTGGGGCTCATGTGGGGAGTGCAGTGTACCAGGTTTCATTAGGTAAGCTGACAGCATTGGTCCCCTGGGACTGGGGCGAGTTGGGGGTGGGTAGTGGGGATGAGGGCTGGGGAACCCCCAGACCTGAGAAGTCCGCTCCCTGTCCCCAACCTAGAGGACCCTGGAGAGCTCAGTTTGGAGCAAGGTGCTGGGGTCGCCCTTTTCTGCCATCTCACCGACCTGGGGCAGGGCAGCCTTGGTGGGGTGTGTGTCCGGGAGGTTGGCCCAGGGTGACCCCACCCGCTTTCCTCCGCTGAGTCATTATTCCTCGTGCCTCGCCAGCCCCCGGTTTCCCCTTCTGGGGGGAGGGCTGCGGGGTGGCTGTGAAGGGGAGAGGAGCCGCTTCTGAGGAGCCTGGGAGAAAGCAGCGGGTCTTTGTGAGTGTGCAGGGAACACGCAGGGTCGCCGAGCCTGCGGGGTCGGGGTGGGGGCTGCAGCCGTTTGATGTGCCTGGGTGGGGTTTGATGCTGGCCTGCATAAAGAAGCCTTAGAATTGCTGCCTGACACAGGCCCGGGGCGGGGGCTGCCCCCAGCCTGGGCTTCCACTGGCCTCTGTCTGTCAGCAGAGGGAATCTGCTCCCCCAGCTCCACCTCAGCCGTGCGGGGTGGCAGGATCCCCTTTGAAAGCCCTCAAAGGCCTCTTTATGCATCCCCCTCTGACCCTCCCTTCCGTTAGGGAGCTACCAGGGAGTGGGCTCGGGTCGGCTTTCCTCCTCCTCTGCCACTCTGGCTTCTGTATTTTGGACAAAGTTCAGGCCAAGTTTGTTCCTGTTGCTCAGTTTCATTTCCCCCAAAACTCCCTGCTCGGGGTCTGGTCTGAAGTGGGGGCTTTCCAATCCAGGAGGGTTTATCTGAGCCTCTCACCACCTTTGAGCCCGTAGGAGTTGCTCCCTCTGGAGTTGGGCCTGGAAAGTCCTCGGTGTGTGGGGAGCACGTGGGAGGAGGAGGACTGAAGCCCTCACCCTTGCTTCTACTGCCACCCCTTGCTCTTAGCCATTCATTCATTAGGTCCCTTTTCTTGCTGGGGCGTTACATATTGGGGTGCATAGGGGCATGTATCTCCCAGTACCTGGAGGGGAGCAGTGAGGATCCAGGTTCACTGACCTTGCCCAGGGCCCTCAGTCTCTGGGTTTTGATTCTGTTCCCCCAAGGATGAGGAAGGATGACCTGGGTAGAGCTCCAGAAAGGTTCCCAGAGGCCTTGGGTTTCCTCCAGCTTTCTTGCTCTCTTGCCATTGCTGGGCCCAGAGAGGAGGGGAGATGGTTGGAACTTGAGAAGGACTTGTCCTAGAAGGCTGCCTGTTCCTTGCCTTTCTGAGAGGTCAGCCCCTCCACTTCCTTCCTCTTCCTGCCCACTCCTTGCCAGGTGAACACTGTGAGGCTGGCTCTTCTGATTGATCTTGTCTTTGCCAGACAAAGTGTTCCAGGAGTAGTGGGGCAGGAGGATTTTAGAAGCATCTCCAAGACTGGAGGGTGTAGGGGAGAATTGGACCCTGTCCCCAGGAGGACGGGGGAGTTCCGCAGACTTGGGGTAGGAGGCGGGGTTCCAACTGATCTGTCACTTGCAAGCTTTGGCAAGAAGCTTGCCCTGGGGCTGCTGATGGGAGTGGTGGCCAGGAAAGTGGTACTGAAAGACTTCTTGTTCTCTGACCTCCCTGAGCCTGAGAACTGAGAAAGGCTGGGCTCCTCCATTTATGCTCCAGGGAAGGCGGCCCTGGAAGGGGGATGGCGAGCCGCTGGACTTAGTGCTCAGGAGTCCTTTGTGGTCTCCTTAGCCCGAGGACCCTGGAGTAGGGATGAAATGACAGGGACCGAGGCACTGGAAAGGATGCAAGGATAAGAAAAGGGGGCTTTGGAGGGCAGAGTGTGCTTATGGGCTTGGAACTCCTCAGGCAATTCTGAGCTGGGAAGAGTAAAGTCTGGGGGTGTCAAGAGGACTCTGGACCCCTGGGCAGAGTAGAACTCAAACAAGGGAGGACGGGCTCTGCAACCAAATACAGGGGTGCTTGAAGCCTGCCCCCTTCCTAGTCAAATCCTTTCCCCACCTGGCCCAACCCCTAGTTACCAGGTAAAGAATCTCTGGGTGGGGGTGGGGGGCATTGGAGAAAGACAACCCAGGAAGGGGGAAGCTGCTAATGAGCTCTCTGGGCTGTAGGAGGATGGTGGGGGGCACTCTTCTCTTTACCCCTTTCTTTTGTCTTTCCCATGTGGGCTAAGAAGGCTCCTGCTAATTCCTGGGGGGCCTGGGAACTGGATTAAGGGAGGGGCAAGGCAGGTGGGGTGATTAATGGTTGCTGGACAGCTGTGGTTTATTTTTATTTATTTGTTTTTTAGAGATCAAGTCTCACTCTGTTGCCCAGGCTGGAGAACAGTGGCATGATCATAGCTCACTTGCAGCCTTGAACTCCTGGACTCAGGAGATCCTCCCACCTCAGCCTCCTGAGTAGCTTGGATTATAGGTGCATGCCACCATGCCCAGCTAATTTTTATTTTTTATTTTATTTATTTATTATTTATTTTATTTTATTATTATTATTATTTTTTTGAGACGGAGTCTTGCTGTCTTGCCCAGGTTGGAGTGCAGTGGCGCGATCTTGGCTCACTGCAAGCTCCGCTGCCTCCTGGGTTCACACCATTCTCCTGCCTCAGCCTCCCGAGAAGCTGGGACTACAGGCGCCCGCCACCACACCCGGCTAATTTTTTTGTATTTTTAGTCGAGATGGGGTTTCACCGTGTTCGCCAGGATGGTCTCGATCTCCTGACCTCGTGATCCACCTGCCTCGGCCTCCCAAAGTGCTGGGATTACAGACGTGAGCCACCGTGCCCAGCCTATTTTTTATTTTATTTGAGATGGAGTCTTGCACTGTTGCAGGGGCTGAGGTGCAATGGCACAATCTTGGCTCACTGCAACTTCTGCCTCCCGGGTTCAAGTGATTCTCCTGCCAGAGCCTCTTGAGTAGCTAGGATTACAGGTGCCCGCCACCATGCCCAGCTATTTTTGTATTTTTAGTAGAGATGGAGTTTCGCTATGTTGGCCAGGCTGGTCTGGAACCCCTGACCTGGTGATCCGCCTGCCTCCGCCTCCCAAAGTGCTGGGATTATAGGCGTGAACCACCTATAATAGCCAGGTGTGGTAGTATGCCCAGCTATTCTATTTATTTTTCGAGACAGAATCTTGCTGTGTCACCCAGAGTGGAGTACAGTGGCATGACCTTGGCTCACTGCAACGTCCACCTCCCAGGTTCAAGTGATTCTCCTCCTTCAGCCTCCCAAGTAGTTGGGATTGTAGGCGCATGCCATCATGCCCAGCTAATTTTTGTATTTTTAGTAGAGATGGGGTTTCACCACGTTGGCCAGGCTGGTCTTGAACCTCCTGACCTCAGGTAATTTGCCTGCTTTGGCTTCCCAAATTGCTGGGATTATAGGCATGAGCCACTGTGCCCTGCCTATTTTATTTTTATTTTTGTAGAAACAGGGTCTTGCTATGTTGCCCAGGCTGTTCTTAAGCTCCTGTCCTCAAGCCATCCTCCCACTCCAGCCTCCCAAAGTGCTGAGATTACACATGTGAGCCACTGTGTCTGGCCTGCAAATTATTTTAAACAATAGGGAGCAGCCAGGACTTAGAGAATGGGTGCAGGTTATGGGCGAGGCTGGGTCTAACAAAGTCTCTGTTTGCTCAGGGAGGACCTGGTCTCCTGAAAACCCAGAGCAGGTTAGCATTCAGGGCCCTCCCAGAACAAGGGTGGGGAGTGGAATGGGCTGGAAGCCTTTGGCCACAGAATCCCTCCTCTTAGGCTGGATGGCACTGCCTCTTGGTCTCTGTGCTGTCTCCTGCTTTCCTTCTTGGGGGCACTGTGGAAATGCAGCAATGAGGGACTCAAGTTGAACCTACGACAGCTCAGCTAAGACTGAGGTCTGGCCTTCACCTTCCTTTTGAAGACAGTATGGGTCAGTATTTTACACACCTTCTCATGCCACCTCCATAGGAGGCCCTGTGCCCCATCCCAAAGGGTGAGTCTGACCAGGATTTAGGGGAGGAGGCTGCTGGTTGCCCAGCCTTATCTCAATTCCCTTCCTTCATGATCTGCCAGCTGCAAAGCCCCTGAAGGTGGTGGTGGAGTGAACAGACCTTACCCAGGATTGATAGCCATCTAATTTTTTTTTTTTTTTTTTTTAGGCAGCGTCTCCCTCTGTCACCCAGACTGGAGGCAATGTTCTGATCACTGCACACTGCACCCTTGACCTCCCAGACTCAAGCAATCCTCCCATCTCAGCCTCTTAAGTAGCTGGGACCACAGGTGCATACTACCACACCTGGCTAATTTTTAAATTTTTTGTAGAAAGGGGGTCTCGCTGTGTTGCCCAGGCTGGTCTTAAACTCCTGGGCTCAAGTGATCCTCCTGCCTTGGCCTCTCAAAGTTCTGAGATTACAGGCGTGAGCCACCACACTTGGTCCTGATTTCTCTGTGGCACAGCTCAGAGCACCCACAACACGCTTTGTAACATGCAAGGCCCCATGGGGCTTAGTATTATGTGAAAAGATAAGAGAAGTTGAAGTGCCTTTTATTATGAGGTGCTGAGATTGGCAGAGGGCATGAGTGGGGCCTGGGGTTGGTCTCTGGTGGAGGAGACTGGAGCCAGGCCCTCAGCCACTGTGGTCCTTGCACCAGAGTAGGTGCCCTTCAGTAGCATTTATGGGATTGAATTAGGGAGGAGAAGGAAGGTGCTCCAGCCACGAGTGCCAGGAAGCTCTGTCCCCTTCCTCTGTTTTGGGATGGATGACAGATAAGGAGCCTCCTGCCTTTCCTCACCAAGACTCACCCTCTGTAGTATCTACTCTTGATGTGTGACTTGGTTCCCTCTTTTGTAGTCACCTTTTCTTTTTTTTTTGAGATGGAGTTTTGCTCTTGTTGCCCAGGCTGGAGTGCAAATGCGTGATCTCGGCTCACCACAACCTCTGCCTCCCAGGTTCAAGCGATTCTCCTGCCTCAACCTCCCAAGTAGCTGGGATTACAGGCATGAGTCACCACACCTGGCTAATTTTGTATTTTTAGTAGAGACGGGATTTCACCATGTTGGGCAGGCTGGTCGCAAACTCTCGACCTTAGGTGATCTGCCCACCTTGGCCTCCCAAAGTTTATTTTTTTTGAGACGGGAGTCTTGCTCTGTTGCCCAGACTACAGTGCAGTGGCTCATTGCAACCTCCACCTCCCGGGTTCAAGCAGTTCTGCCTCTGCTTCCTGATTAGCTGGGATTACAGGCACCTGCCACCATGCCCGGCTAATTTTTGTGTTTTTAGCAGAGACAGGGTTTCACCATGTTGGCAAGGCTGGTCTTGAACTCCTGACCTCAAATGATCCACCTGCCTCGGCCTCCCAAAGTGCTAGAATTACAGGCATGTGCCACCACACCTGGCTTTTCATAGTCACTTCTAAGCAGAGGTGACTGCAGTGGGTGTATTGTCAGGGAGTAAGACTTGGAGGCCACTTGCTTGGCAGGGGAGATACAGGATGGTTCTCTTTGCACAGGAGGCAGGTATAGCAGGAAGGGGTGTGGGACTTCTCTGCTGAAAATTGAAAGGAGCACAGAAAAATTTCTTTCTCTGCCATTTAGGGAGCACAGAAGGGCTGCCCTGGAAGTGGCTGGGCATCCTGCCAGCTTGGGGGAGTCCCTGGTATCATTACAGGTGTTGCCAGGTGGTGTGGTTTCATGCCCCTGTGAGCTAGAACCTGGGGACGGCTCCACTCTCCCATGACAGTTGGACAGTCACGTGTGGGATTGTTTCTTCCCCTTGAACGTTCACCTCAGGGAGGAACTCAAGGTAGAGATTTTCAGGCCTTGGCTCATCCCAGGGAGCCTTCTCTAAGTTAAAACCCAACGTAACAAAACAGCCTCTCCTCCCTTTCCCCTTCATCCTGGTCTTTGGGGTTAGGGGTTGTGGTGCAGTGTGGCTTATGGCCAAGCAATGTGGAATAGGAAGTGTTACTCTTAACAAATGGGAATTGAACACCCCAGGTTTGGGGAGTAGAAAGAGAAAAGCAAACAAACCAGGCCTGGCAGAGGGTCTCCGGGGGCACCTTGCTAGCTGGTTTGATTGCTACCCCCTCCCCTCCCCAGTACTAACAGGGAAGGGCAATTGTAGATTTTTCAAAACAGAGAACAACCAACATCTGTTTGGCTCTGGAGAGTGCTGAGGTTTAAAAAATCATATTTACCTTATTAATTATGTCAGCCTTAGGCTAATATTAACATGCATTTCCTGACTGGGCAGCAGGGGGTGGCACCTTGGTGGCAGGGCCAATCGCCAGCCTGTGAATGATCAGGATCCAGACAATTTAGAGCAAATCCTGGAGACCTGGCTCCCAGAACTTAACACCCCGTGTGCTTGTGATTGCCCCGCCCTTTTAGGATCTGAGTGATGAGATGTGTCCCCACTGAGGTGCCCCACAGCAGCAGGTGTTGAGCATGGGCTGAGAAGCTGGACCGGCACCAAAGGGCTGGCGGAAATGGGCGCCTGGCTGATTGCTAGGCAGTTGGCGGCAGCAAGGAGGAGAGGCCGTGGCTTCTGGAGCAGAGCGGAGACGAAGCAGTTCTGGAGTGCTTAAACGGCCCCCTGAGCCCTACCCGCCTGGCCCACTATGGTCCAGAGGCTGTGGGTGAGCCGCCTGCTGCGGCACCGGAAAGCCCAGCTCTTGCTGATCAACCTGCTAACCTTTGGCCTGGAAGTGTGTTTGGCCGCAGGCATCACCTATGTGCCACCTCTGCTGCTGGAAGTGGGGGTAGAAGAGAAGTTCATGACCATGGTGCTGGGTGAGTCACAACATCCTCCTTCCTTCCTGTTCCAGATACGTGCCACCTGGGATGTGGGGCAGGCGTACCTCTGCCCTGGGAGCTGCTTGGAGGGAGAGGTGGTCTGCTGGGAAGGCATTGCTAGGCAGGAGGGTGACCCTGGGCTGAGGGGGCACACCAAGAGAAAGAAGAGAATATCAAGGACATACCCTAGTCACCTCTGGATCCCTGGTCCTGCACAGTGCCTGGCTCATAGGAGACACTGGAGAAAGGCTCCTAACCTTTGGCTAGCCCTTTTATAATTTACAGCGATTATCTCATTCAATGTTTACAACTACCATTTGAGGTGATCCATTTTACAGAGAAGGAAGCAGAGGCTTTTAAGAGGTTAGGTAAGCCTTAGCCGAAGCCAAATAGCAGCTGAACAGTAGAGCTGGGACTCCATCAAGGTCTCCCAGCTGGGGCTTGCTCCTACCCCTAGGGCAAGCTTCTGACTCTGCAGATAAATTCTGCAAAAGCCACAGAAGGCAAGTAGTCACCATTGTGTGACAACCCCTCACCCCCAGGGAGAGGTGTCCCTCTGAGGATTGCAGGCTCTGGAGTCACACTGCTTGTTGAAACACTGCCTCTTACCCTCCCTAGGTCTGTGCCCTTGAATAAATATCACTTCTTAGTTGCTCCATGCCTCAGTTTGTCCATCTGAAAATGGGGGCATCTGTAATGCCTGTGTTATGAGGAGTAAATTACAGCATCCCTGGGAAGATGTAGCACAGTGTCGAGTACGGAATGTTATTTCCATCCTTCTCACAGAGCTTGGGTCCCCTTCCCCTTGCCCTTTACTGGTCCCAGCCATTGACTCATACTACTTCCCTTCTTGCAGGCATCGGTCCAGTGCTGGGCCTGGTCTCTGTCCCGCTCCTAGGCTCAGCCAGTGACCACTGGCGCGGACGCTATGGCCGCCGGCGGCCCTTCATCTGGGCGCTGTCCTTGGGCATCCTGCTGAGCCTCTTTCTCATCCCAAGGGCCGGCTGGCTGGCAGGGCTGCTGTGCCCGGATCCCAGGCCCCTGGAGCTGGCACTGCTCATCCTGGGCGTGGGGCTGCTGGACTTCTGTGGCCAGGTGTGCTTCACTCCACTGGAGGCCCTGCTCTCTGACCTGTTCCGGGACCCGGACCACTGTCGCCAGGCCTACTCCGTCTATGCCTTCATGATCAGTCTTGGGGGCTGCCTGGGCTACCTCCTGCCTGCCATTGACTGGGACACCAGTGCCCTGGCCCCCTACCTGGGCACCCAGGAGGAGTGCCTCTTTGGCCTGCTCACCCTCATCTTCCTCACCTGCGTAGCAGCCACACTGCTGGTGGCCGAGGAGACAGCACTGGGCCCCGCCGAGCCAGTGGAAGGGCTGTCTGCCCCCTCCCTGCCGTCCCACTGCTGTCCGTGCTGGGCCCGCCTGGCTTTCCGGAACCTGGGCGCCCTGCTTCCCCGGCTGCACCAGCTGTGCTGCCGCATGCCCCGCACCCTGCGCCGGCTCTTCGTGGCTGAGCTGTGCAGCTGGATGGCACTCATGACCTTCACGCTGTTTTACACGGATTTCGTGGGCGAGGGGCTGTACCAGGGCGTGCCCAGAGCTGAGCTGGGCACCGAGGCCCGGAGACACTATGATGAAGGTAAGGCCTCAGCAGCCAGCAGAGGCGGGTGTGGGAGCCGCCCACCAGAGACGACACTTGGGGTTGTGTCTGGGCTGGTGCCTCTCCATCCTGGCCCTTCTCTGTCAGGAAAGTGGGGATGGACCCAGTCTGCACACACAGCTCCTCACGGGTGTGGAACATCTCTGCCTGCAGTTTCAGGAGGGCCTCTGGCTGCTCTAGGAGTTTGATCAGAGTCATTGCCCCAGTTTGACAGAAGGAAAGGTGGAGCTTATTCAAAGTCTTGAGGGAGTGGAGGAGTCAAGGCTGGATTTTAGACCTGCCTGGTTCCAGCCGCAGTGTTGCCTCTCCTCCCCCGACGACTTTCCAAATAATCTCACCAGTGCCTTCCAGGTGTCCTAGAATCGTCTTGAAGCCTATGGCTATCTGTCTTTGTGTTCCCTCTCACCCTCCTGTCCCCACAGCTGAGACTCCCAAGAAACCTTCGGACCACCTTCCTCTGCCTTCAGCGAGGGGCTTTGCCCACATTCTCTGAGGGTCAGGGGAAGAACCTGGACTCCCATTGCTACAGGTAGAAAGGGGAAGGGTGCTGGGGAGCAGGGCTGGTCCACAGCAGGTCTTGTGCAGCAGGTGCCTGTGGTCCCGCCTTCTCATCTCCTCAAGACTGCGCGTACCCTTCCCTGCCAGGCCCTGTCTGATGGCCTCTCTCCCTCTGCAGGCGTTCGGATGGGCAGTCTGGGGCTGTTCCTGCAGTGCGCCATCTCCCTGGTCTTCTCTCTGGTCATGGACCGGCTGGTGCAGCGATTCGGCACTCGAGCAGTCTATCTGGCCAGTGTGGCAGCTTTCCCTGTGGCTGCCGGTGCCACGTGCCTGTCCCACAGCGTGGCTGTGGTGACGGCTTCAGCCGCCCTCACTGGGTTCACCTTCTCAGCCCTGCAGATCCTGCCCTACACACTGGCCTCCCTCTACCACCGGGAGAGGCAGGTACTCATTGGCTGGTGGGTGGAGTCAGGGTGGGAGGGGTGGTCTGGGTTTTTGGGAGGCCCACTAGCCCAGAACCTGATACCTGGCAAGGAACTTGGGAGAAGGCTTCTTTGAATCAGAGAGGAAGCTCATCCTAGCCCCAGGGCCAGAGGCTTGGTCTGCAGAAGAGTGTAGATTAGATTCTGGGAATGACTTCCTGGGGTCAGGACTGTGTAGCACTTGAATGGATGATTGCAGGAAATGCAAAACCATTAGCGGGAATCCCGAAGAGTCAGGCCAGCAGGAGCCCTAGGTTTCTAGGCTGGTTGTTCTATGAAGAGGCAGGGCGCTAGATCGGATGACCCCTGTCAGCCTCAGCAGATGCGAGTGGGAATGGTCCGTCCTTAGCAACACCTCTTTCTTCAGGGAGCAGCAACCTGACTTAGCCTGTGTCCTACTCTGGTCTGTAGATAGGGCAGGCTCCTTCCTACCCACTTCCTTTCTGGCTTTTCTAATTCCCTTTTCTTTTCCTGCCTCCCTTTCCCCTTCCCCTTGCCCCATGGCAGATATCTGAGCTTGACACCTGACCCACTCACTTGGGCACTGTGTGAGTCGTGGGGACCTCCTGCTTGGTCGGCCCTACACTAACCAGCCCTCCAGGGGCCCCCTTCCTTGGGAAGCTACCTAACCCAGGCAGTGTGGTTACCCTGTCCCCTCCAGTGACCTCACTGAGCTACAACCCTGGGTGCTGGACTCTGCCTTGAAGGGCATGCAGTTGGGGTGTCCCAAGGGAGGAGGAGATGCAGGCCTGCTCTCAGAGAGCTCTCAGACTGTAGGGAAGACCTGCCCCTGCCTCTCACAGCACTTGAGGAGGAGTAGGTAAGTTTGTAGCTCAGAGGCTGGTTAACTAAGCAGGTAGCTGCAGGGGTGAGAGGTATGGAGGGGAGGGGCTAAAGTTTTGGTTAGGGGAGCCTGGTCCCTGAGACCCCTGTTAGCCCACTGATAACCTTCAACCTTCACTCTTCTGCTTGCCTGGGCTGGGGGCAGGGGGCTGGCAGCAGCAGCCAGGCCTGAGTGTGTGCCATCGTGCCAGGGAACGTTCTGGGGCTAGCCATCTTTTCCAGATGCAGCAGCATGTCTATCCTTGGACCACTCCAGACTCCAGCCTTAGCAGACATTCCTGGGGTGGCAGGCAGGAAGGAGAAGTCCTGGGAGGCCCCTTCCTAACAGCAGCTGATGGCAGACTTGGCACTGCACGCTGTCTGCCTGTTCCTTTACCCACTTGTTGAGCTGTATGGTGAGCTGTGGGCTTCCCTGGTGTCAGGTTTGAACTTTGCCATGGCTCCTAGCTCGCAAATGCAGCCAACTCAACTCTTCTGGCATGGAGACAATGTTGGATAAGACCTGGCCTTGTCCTTAAATAGGAGGCTCTAGGCCATCAAGGGCAGGGGTTGTGGGGATGCTGGTCGACCAGTCACTCTGATCTAAGTCAGACAGGAAGGAAGTAGGAAGCCTTCAACATTAGCACAGCTGGGGCTGGAGGAGGTGGGAAGAGGGGCATTCCTCCTGCTTGAGGTCTACTGGATTCTCCCTGCCCCAAGGCTGAGGACAAGGGAGCGCATGGCAGGGCAGCTACCCTAGTGGCATCTGGGATGCCAGAGAGGCAGAGCTTCTATGCACAGGGCAATGAGGATTTCCAGATTTCAAAGCGGAGGGCAGGCAGGAAGGAAGGTTAGGAGAGCCGCGTGGCGTTTGGGCTATCAGGGGCCCTGCCTTGGCTTTTGTTCCTCTATTCTGTGCATCTCCTCCCACCATCTTCATTCCCCCTGTGTCTTTTCCTTACCTTGGAGCTCTGTTCTCTCTTTGACTTGTGGTATTGAGTTTGTCTGCCTCTTACCTGTTCTAAGAGGCTAGAGGAGACCTAGACTTTGGGGTTCACATTTTGTCCCCGCCCCACCCATTACCCTTCTCCCACTCTTGAGGAAGGGTCCTGGTTAGACCTGCACCAACTAAGGTCTTCATCTTCTCTCCTGCTCCTGATTCTCATGAAGCCCCATTGCCTGTGTTTTTCCGGCCCCTGGGGTGGAGGTGAGGGTCCAGTCTCACAGCTGGGGGGCATGGGGGGCCCAGTGCTGGGTACACACCTGTCCTCTTCCCCTTTCCTTCACCCCTCCGCCTTAGGTGTTCCTGCCCAAATACCGAGGGGACGCTGGAGGCACTAGCAGTGAGGACAGCCTGATGACCAGCTTCCTGCCAGGCCCTAAGCCTGGAGCTCCCTTCCCTAATGGACACGTGGGTGCTGGAGGCAGTGGCCTGCTTCCGCCTCCACCTGCGCTCTGCGGGGCCTCTGCCCGCGATGTCTCTGTACGTGTGGTGGTGGGTGAGCCCACCGAGGCCAGGGTGGTTCCGGGCCGGGGCATCTGCCTGGACCTCGCCATCCTGGATAGTGCCTTCCTGCTGTCCCAGGTGGCCCCGTCCCTGTTTATGGGCTCCATCGTCCAGCTCAGCCAGTCTGTCACTGCCTATATGGTGTCTGCTGCAGGCCTGGGTCTGGTTGCCATTTACTTTGCTACACAGGTAGTATTTGACAAGAGTGACTTGGCCAAATACTCGGTGTAGAAAACTTCCAGCACATTGGGGTGGAGGGCCTGCCTCACTGGGTCCCAGCTCCCCACTCTTTGTTAGCCCCATGGGGCTTCCGGGCTGGCCGCCAGTTTCTGTTGCTGCCAAAGTAATGTGGCTCTCTGCTGCCACCCTGTGCTGCTGAGGTGCATAGCTGCACAGCTGGGGGCTGGGATATCCCTCTCCCTTCTCCCCAGTCTCTAGGGCTGCCTGACTGGAAGCCTTCCAAGGGGGTTTCAGTCTGGACTTCTACAGGGAGGCTAGAAGGGCAGGGCATTTGATTTGCTCCATGCACTGGAATGTGGGGACTCTGCAGGTGGATTACCCAGGCTCAGGGTTAACAGCTAGCCTCCTGGCTGAGACATACCTAGAGAAGGGGTTTTGGGAGCTGAGTAAACTCAGTCACCTGGTTTCCCACCTCTAAGCCCCCTTAACCTGCAGCTTCGTTTAATGTAGCTCTTGCATGGGAGTTTCTAGGATGAAACACTCCTCCGTGGGGTTTGAACGTATGAAAGTTATTTGTAGGGGAAGAGTCCTGAGGGGCAACACACCAGGTCCCCTCAGCCCACAGCACTGCCTTTTTGCTGATCCCCCGACTCTTACCTTTTATCAGGACGTGGCCTATTGGTCCCTTTGTTGCCATCATAGGGACACAGGCATTTAAATATTTAACTTATTTATTTAACAAAGTAGAAGGGAATCCATTGCTAGCTTTTCTGTGTTGGTGTCTAAGATTTGGGTAGGGTGGGATCCCCAACAATCAGGTCCACTGAGATCACTGGTCATTGGGCTGATCATTGCCAGAATCTTCTTCTCCTGGGGTCTGGCTCCTCAAAATGCCTAACCCAGGACCTTGGAAATTTTACTCATCCCGACTGATAATTCCAAACGCTGTTACCCAAGGTTAGGGGGCTGAAGGAAGGTGCAGGGTGGGGCTTCAGGTCTCAACAGCTTCCCTAACCACCCCTTTTCTCTTGGCCCAGCCTGGTTCCCCCCACTTCTACTCCCCTCTACTGTCTCTAGAACTGGGCTGATGAAGGCACTGCCTGAAATTTCCCTCACCCCCAACTTTCCCCACTGGCTCCACAACCCTGTTTGGAGCTGTTGCAGGACCAGAAGCACAAAGTGTGGTTTCCCAGGCCTTTGTCCATCTCAGCCCCCCAGAGTATATCTGTGCTTGGGGAATCTCACACAGAAACTCAGGAGCACCCCCTGCCTGAGCTAAGGAGGTCTTATCTCTCAGGGGGGTTTAAGTGCCGTTTGCAATAATGTCTTATTTATTTAGCGGGGCAAATATTTTATACTGTAAGTGAGCAATCAGAGTATAATGTTTATGGTGATGAAATTAAAGGCTTTCTTATATGTTTATTGGCATGTGTTTCTTTTATGAGGGAAAGACCAGATCTTTCTACAACATTCTTAACTCCCTGTTCAGGGGGCCCTTTGGCTTTTGGCAGGTTCACTTCCCAGTAGCCACCAGCAGGTGGAGGCATAGACCAGCATTCTTTGTGTCAGTTGCCAATTGGGTGGGGCGGTGCTGCACCTTGGACTGGGGGGTTTGGGAGTTGGGGAGAGGGGGTCTGGAAGAGTCTGAAGTGTGGGACAATGGTGGCATTTTTCATCTAAAAGACCCCAGAGTAGGGCTGGGTATGATGACTCACGCCTGTAGTGCCAGCACTTTGGGAGGCTGAGGCAGGTGGATCACTTGAGGTCAGGAGTTTGAGACCAGCCTGGCCAACATGATGAAACCCCGTCTCTACTGAAAATATAAAAATTTAGCCAGGTGTGGTGGTGTGTGCCTGTGATCCCAGCTACTTGGGCGGCTGAGACACGAGAATTGCTTGAACCCAGGAGGTGGAGGTTGCAGTGAGCCTAGATCGTGCCATTGCACTCCAGCCTCGGAAACAAGAGTGAAACTCTGTCTCAAAAAATGAAAAAAAAAAAAAATAAAGGCTCCATAGTGTGGCCAGGAGATGGAACAAGCACCCATCACCCACAGCATGGGAACAGGGAATGCACTTGGCATGTGCACGATGAGGCTTTTGACCCTACTATGCATTGGTTCATGCCCCTTCCCCTCTCTTCCACCATCATGCCAGGCCCAGGTCAAACTCAGAGTCTTCCCTGCCCTGCCATCTCCCCAATGCCTCCAGCCTTGACTGGCTTTCCAGTTCCTTAAATTTCCAAGAGTTCAGTTCCGTGAATACCTGTGCAAGGGCTTGTTTTGCTTATTTTTTTAAAAAGGTTCTACATTTAACTTTTTTGTTATGGCGAATTTTAAATGTACACAAGTAAGGAGCCAGAATATAAAGAACCAAGCTGCAACAGTTATTAACATTCTGCCCCTTTGTTTCATCTATCTGCCTTCCCCCCTATCCCCTAGGGTATTTTTTTTTTTTTTTTTTTTGAGACGGAGTTTCGCTCTATCGCCCAGGCTGGAGTGCAGTGGCCAGATCTCAGCTCACTACAAGCTCTGCCTCCCGGGTTCACGCCATTCTCCTGCCTCAGCCTCCCAAGTAGCTGGGACTACAGGCGCCCGCCACCTTGCCCGGCTAGTTTTTTTTTTTTTGTACTTTTTAGTAGAGACGGGGTTTCACCATATTAACCAGGATGGTCTCGATCTCCTGACCTCGTGATCCGCCCGTCTCGGCCTCCCAAAGTGCTGGGATTACAGGCTTGAGCCACCGCGCCCGGCCTCCCCTAGGGTATTTTTAAAGCATGTGTCAGACAATTTAGTTTCACCTGTATATACTTTGTATGTGTCTCTAAGAAATAGGACTAAATTTTTAACAACTTGATCACAATACCATGATATCCCACAAAGTATACAGTAATTCCTTATCAGTTATCCAGTCCATGGACAGTTTTCTCCAATTGCCTCAAAAATTATTTGGTTGGTTTGAGTCAGGAATCAACTGAGATAAACAAATTGTATTTGGTTGCTGTGTCTCTCAGGTTTCTTTTAATCTCTAACAGCTCTTCTATTCTTTCTTTTTTTTTTTTTTTTTTTTTGAGACGGAGTCTCGCTCTGTCGCCCAGGCTGGAGTGCAGTGGCTGGATCTCAGCTCACTGCAAGCTCCGCCTCCCGGGTTTACGCCATTCTCCTGCCTCAGCCTCCTGAGTAGCTGGGACTACAGGCGCCCGCCACATCGCCCGGCTAGTTTTTTGTTTTTTTTAGTAGAGACGGGGTTTCCCCGTGTTAGCCAGGATGGTCTCGATCTCCTGACCTCGTGATCCACCCGTCTCGGCCTCCCAAAGTGCTGGGATTACAGGCTTGAGCCACCGCGCCCGGCCAGCTCTTCTATTCTTTCAATGCTACTTATTGATGAACAATAATTTTTCCTACAGAATTGCCCCCATTCTATATTTGGCTAACTGTATCCTCAGAGTGGTGTCTAAGATGGTCTTCTTTTTTTTTTTTTTTTGAGACGGAGTCTCGCTCTGTCCCCCAGGCTAGAGTGCAGTGGCCCGATCTTGGCTCACTGCAAGCTCCGCCTCCCGGGTTCACGCGATTCTCCTGCCTGAGTAGCTGGGACTACAGGCTCCCGCCACCGCGCCCGGCTAATTTTTTTTTTTTTTTTTTTTGTATTTTTAGTAGAGACGAGGTTTCACCGTGGTCTCGATCTCCTGACCTTGTGATCCGCCCGCCTCAGCCTCCCAAAGTGCTGGGATTACAGGCGTGAGCCACCGCGCCCTGCCGAGATGCTCCTCTTGAGCCAGGCACTGATTCCTCATGTCTGTGGTCCCAGCACTATGGGAGGCTGAGGCAGGCAGATAACTCGAGCCCAAGAGTTTGAGACCAGCCTGGGCAACATGGTGAAACCCCATCTGTGCAAAAAATAAAAAGATACTCCTCTTTGTCCTCTTTTTTTTTTTTTTTCTGTAAGATAATAAGAGCTAGGAGGTTGAATAAATGTAGATTTATTTATTTATTTATTTATTTTTGAGACGGAGTCTTGCTCTGTTGCCCAGGCTGGAGTGTGGTGGTGTGATGTCAGCTCACTGTAACCTCCGCCTCCCAGGTTCAAGCAAATTCTTGTGCCTCATCCTCCCAAGTAGCTGGGATTATAGGCACGCACCACTATGCCTGGCTAATTTTTTTGTATTTTTTGATGCAGACAGGGTTTCACCATGTTGGTCTCAAATTCCTGACCTTAGGTGATCACCTGCCTTGGCCTCCCAAACTGCTGGGATTACAGGCGTGAGCCACCGCACCCAGCCAGATTTTTATTTATTTTTTGACAGGACTGTTTCATAAGTGGAGCTGGCATCATCTCATGTGGCACATAATGCCTTGCTGTTCCACTTTCAGTGGGTTCAGGTGATACCAGACTGATCTATCTATTATACAGTTTGTTGGTTTATTTGGAGACAGGGTCTCACTCTGTCACCCAGGCTGAGTGCAGTGATGCAATCATAGTTCACGGCAGCCTTCACTTCCTGAGCTCAAGCAATACTCCTGCCTCAGCCTCCCAAGTAGCTAGGACTACAGTGCGTACCACCACACCAGCTAGTTTTTATGTTTGTAGAGATGTTGCCCACGTTGGCCATTATAAAGTTTCTCGTTAATCTTTTTCCTAAACCATTGATGATCATTGCCTAGATTCTATTGCATTAGATATTGCAAAGTTATGATTTTCTAGTTCTGTCACTCCTTAATTACTTAATTGGGTATGAGTCTTCCATAAAGAAAATGTTTTCCTTGTTCATTATTTGATTATGCTAAAATATGGTTTGTATGGGAAAAGTATGATAAACGCTTGATACTTTCCCATCACTTACCAATTTTTGGAATAATCAGATGATGCTCTAACAGCTACCAAAGGTGATCAATGAGGTTATTGTTTTAAATTAATTATCATTACAAACTTGTGGATTTCATGCATTTGTGTTTCAATCCATTGCAGTTGGTATTGTTGAGGCTCAAGCTGTCCATCTGGGACCTCCTTCTGGATGTTTCCTGTGTTCTTTCAACCACTCCAGTTGCCTTTGATGTTTCCTTGATTTTAGGCACAAGATAGCTCAAGTTCAACTTGTCCATTTCCTGCCCTAGACATGGACTCGGCCATTTCTCAGTCTCTGGTGCATGTCAGAGACCACATTCTGAGTCCTAGGATTGCTACTAGTTTTTTTTTTTTTTTTAAAGGTCTTTTTCAGTGGGCATAGCCAGGAGATGTTTATCTTTCAGAAACAACAAGAAGTAAGTTAATACTGATGTTCCAAGTCAAATTAAATATTGCAGGGTGGCTGGGCATGGTGGCTCACACCTGGATCCCAGCACTTTAGGAGGCTGAGGCAGGTGGATCACCTGAGGTCTGGAGTTCAAGACCAGACTGACCAACACGGAGAAACCCCATCTCTACTAAAAATACAAAATTAGCCGGGTGTGGCGGCACATGCCCGTAATCCAAGCTACTTGGGAGGCTGAGGCAGGAGAATTGCTTGAACCCGGAGGTGGAGGTTGCAGTGAGCCGAGATCGTGTCATTGGGCTCCAGCCTGGGCGACAAGAGCTAAACTCCATCTCAAAAATATATATATTTTGCAGGGGCCAGGCGCTGTGGCTCACGTCTATAATCCCAGCACTTTGGGAGGCCGAGGCGGGCAGATCACGAGGTTAAGATCATCCTGGCCAACAGGGAGAAACCCCGTCTCTATTAAAAATACAAAAATAGCCATTAAAAATACAAAAATAGGGCATGGTGGCACGCACCTCTAGTCCCAGCTACTCGGGGGGCTGAGGAAGGAGAATCGCTTGAACCCGGGAGGCGGAGGTTGCAGTGAGCCAAGATTGTGCCACTGCACTCCAGCCTGGCGACAGTGGGAGACTCCATCTCAAAAATATATATATAATATGTGTGTATATATGTGTGTGTGTGTATATATATATGTGTGTGTATATATGTGTGTGTATATATATATATATATTTGCAGGGTTTGTATTTATTTCATTTGTATCAATTGTCTTGAAATTTTAGGTTCCTAGTCATATTAACGTAATTACTTATATGCTTTATCATTCAGTCTACAGAAGTTTCCAAAGTGACAATATGAATATATTGCTGACAATAACACTAGATGGAGTCTCGCTCTGTTGCCCAGGCTGGAGTACAGTGGTGCCATCTCAGCTCACTGCAACCTCCACCTCCCGAGTTCCAGCGATTTTCCCATCTCAGCCTCCTGAGTAGCTGGGACTACAGGCACATGCCACCACACTTGGTTAAAATTTTTTTTTTTTTTTTTTTTTGTATTTTTAGTGGAGACGGGGTTTTGCCACGTTGGCCAGGCTGGTCTCGAACTCCCGACCTCAAGTGATCTGCCTGCCTTGGCCTTGCAAAGTGCTGGGATTACAGGCGTGAGCCACCACGCCTGGCCTGTTTTAAACTTCTTATCATGGAAGATGTTAAAGATGTTAAATACCTACAAAAGCAGAGAGAAGAGTATAAAGAATGCCAATGTACCCATCATTCAGCTTCAGCAATTACCAGTTCATGCTCAACATTGTTCCATCAGTACTTCCATACATTCCTCTTACGTAACATTGAAGCAAATCTCAGCTATCATATTTCTTTAGGAAATATTTCAGAATATATCTCCAAAAGATAAGGACTTTTTTTCTTTTTCTTTCTTTTTTTTTTTTTTGAGACATAGTTTCGCTCTTGTCGCCCAGGCTGGAGTGCAATGGCACGATCTTGGCTCACTGCAACCTATACCTCCTGGGTTCAAGCGATTTTCCTGTCTCAGCCTCCCAAGTAGCTGGGATTACAGGCATGAGCAACCATGCCCGACTAATTTTTGTACTTTTAGTAGAGATAGGGTTTCACCATGTTGGCCAGGCTGGTCTGGAATTCCTAACCTCAGGTGATCTGCCCACCTCAGCCTCCCAAAGTGCTGGAATTACAGGCGTGAGCCACCGCGCCTGGCCAGGACTGCTTTTTTAAGTAGTCACACTACCATTGTCATACCTAAGAGTAGTAATTCTTTAAGGTAAGTAAATATCCAGTCACTGTTTACATTTCCCGGCCTCATAAATGTTTGGGGGTATAGTTTTTTTCAAATTGGAATCTAAGTAAATTCCATACATTGCAATGGGCTGATATGTCTCTAAAATTCTCTTGTAATCTTTTTTTGTTTGTTTTGAGAAAGAGTCTTACTCTGTCACCCAGGCTGGAATGAAGTGACGTGATCTCGGTCACTGCAACCTCTGTCTCCTGGGTTCAAGCGATTCTCCTGCCTCAGCCTCCTGAGTAGCTGGGATTACAGGTGCCTGCCAGCACGCCCGGCTAATTTTTTTGCATTTTTAGTAGAGGCGGGATTTCACCATGTTGGCCAGGATGGTCTTGACCTCATGATCTGCCCGCCTCGGCCTCCCAAAGTGCTGGGATTATAGACGTGAGCCACAGCGCCTGTTCGTCTTGTAACCTTGTAATCCAAAGTATGTCTTTGATTATTTTTTCTGTATTTGTTAAACTTGGAGTTTCTGTTAGACCATCTGCATTCCCATGGTAATTTTTTTTTTACTGCCCCTGTATTTTCTGTAAACTAGTAATTAAAGTCAGAGACAACAGATTTGGTTTGCTTGTTTTTGCAAGAATACTTAATAGATTTGTACTTCTATATAAGGGAGCATATACTGTCTGGCTTTTTTTTCTTTTATTGAGACAGGGTCTCGCTCTGTCACCTAGGTTGGAGTGGTGGCTTACTGCAGCCTGACCTCCTGGGCTCAGGTGATTCTCCCATTTCAGCCTTCTGAGTAGATGGGACTGCAGGTGTGCACCACCACACTTGGCTTTTTTTTTTTTTTTTGAGACAGAGTTTCGCTCTTGTTGCCCAGGGTGGAATGCAATGGCATGATCTCGGCTCAGTGCAACCTCCGCCTTCTATCATTTCTATCTATCTATCATAGGATATTCTATCATTTCTATGTATCTATCATAGGATATTCTATCATTTGTATCTATCATAGGCTATTCTATCATTTCTATCCATCATAGGATATTCTCTCATTTCTATCTATCATAGGATATTCTATCATTCCTATCATAGGATATTCTATCATTTATATCTATTTATCATAGATATTCTATCTATCTGTCATAGGATATTCTATCATTTCTATTTATCATAGGCTATTCTATAATTTCTATTTATCATAGGATATTCTATCATTTGTATCTATCATAGGCTATTCTATCATTTCTGTCTATCATAGGATGTTCTATCATTTCTGTCTATCAGGATATTCTATCATTTCTATCGATCATAGGATATTCTATCATTTCTGTCTATCATAGGATATTCTATCATTTCTATCCATCTATCATAGGATATTCTATCATTTGTATCTATCAATCATAGGCTATTCTATCATTTCTATCTATCACAGGATATTCTGTCATTTCTATCTGTCATAGGATATTCTATCATTTATATCTATCAGGATATTCTATCATTTCTGTCTATCACAGGATATTCTATCATTTCTATCATAGGATAGTCTATCGTTTCTATCTATCATAGGATATTCTATCATTTCTGTCTATCATAGGATATTCTATCATTTCTATCATAGGATAGTCTATCATTTCTATCTATCATAGGATATTCTATCATTTCTATCATAGGATACTCTATCATTTCCATCATAGGATATTCTATCATTTCTATCTATCATAGGATATTCTATCATTTCTATCATAGGATATTCTGTCATTTCTATCTATCATAGGATATTCTATCATTCCTATCTATCATAGGATATTCTATCATTTCTATCATAGGATATTCTATCATTCCTATGTATCATAGGATATTCTATCATTTCTATCATAGGATATTCTATCATTTCTATCATAGGATATTCTATCATTTCTATCATAGGATATTCTATCATTTCTGTCTATCATAGGATATTCTATCATTTTTATCTATCATAGGATATTCTATCATTTCTATCTACCACAGGATATTCTATGATTTCTTCAACAAGTTCTTACCTTCTTCCTTGTACTCACCAGTTTTCAAAATAATGAATTGATTCCCTAGCATCCCCTGATGATGGCAGAGGTTTCTTCCTTAGTTTATGATGTATTCATGGATTTAAACATATTTGTTGTGTTTAAATCCTTTGCAGTTGTTATCCCTATTCATGTTCAAATTGTCCCCATCTCTGGCCAGTGGGAGCCTCTTCAAGTTGATTTGAGTCCTTTTGACACAATCCTAAATAGTCTTTGTTTTGTTGTGTTTTGAAGTCAGTCTTGCTCTGTTGCCCAGACTGGAGTGCAGTGGTGCGTTCATGGCTCACTGCAGCCTTGACTAAGTGGTCTTTGAAAGCTTCTTTGCTTTCTAGCATGACTGGACATGCAGGATTAGCTTGTATTTTTGCTGCCACAGACCTGGAATGAGCTATTTCTTTAAGGGTCTTTAGTTGCTTCTTGTGGAAATGGGATTTAGAGACCATAAATACCATGACCATCAGAAGTGTTTGTTGTTACTGAGTTGGTCATTGGTTTTAGGCTTTTTCTGTTGACAAAGCTAGGAAATGTGTGATTTTGTGTGTAAGGATCATGGCCTGTGACACAGGCTCAGGAGGCCCTGAGAACATGTGCCCAGGAAATGTTTTTTATTTTCTTTTTTCTTTCCTTTTTTTTTTTTTTTAAATAGAGGTGGGGTCTCACTATATTGCCCAGGCTGGTCTCGGTATCTTGGGCTTAAGCGATCCTCCTACTTTGGCCTCCCAAAGTGCTGGGATTACAGGCTCCAGCCACAGTGCAAGGCTGAAAAATGTAACTACATTGTGAGTTTATATCGATATTTCCAATGTAAGTTCAGAACTGTGTATCTTCTATATACATGCAACTTCTCTAATCTCTCCCCCATTGAAACAGAGTTAAAGGCCTGGCCCAGAGGCTTTTGGTGTGGAGGTGGGTGTTAAGGGTGATGTGAGAAGTAAGAAGAACCACCAGTCAATCATCAGTGTCAGCCTTAATGTGGTAACAACACCTAGAACCTGGTCCACAGGCGCATTCATCCTTTCTCCCTGGGAACAGGAGCTGTCCTCCCATGTGAATGGTTTCAGTCCTGACACTCAACAGGGCACACAAAAGGAGCCTGGAAGTCCTTAAGGAACAGGAAGTTCGGGGGCACAGAGGAGCGTTTCTAGCACACGTTTTAAACAACTGAGACCAAAGCCAAGCACAGTGGCGAAACCCCATCTCCACAAAAAAATTATCCGGGCTTGGTTGTGTGCACCTGTGGTCCTAGCCACTCAGGAGGCTGAGGCAGGAGAATCACTTGAACCCAGGAGGCGGGGGTTGCAGTGAGCTAGGATCACGCCACTACACTCCATCCTGGATGACAGAGCGAAACTTGTCTCAAAAAAATAAGTAAATATCCGGGACCGCTAAACCAGTTCACAGGCAATTGGGACCTTGTATTGGTAGTTTCTTGATTTTAAATCACATTCCTCACAAAAACATCAACTTGCTAAGAAGTACAGAAGCAAGGAGAGAATCAGGAAGAAGATAGACTTTAGAAACTGCAAGTAGCCTCAGAAATGTCACGTTTACTGAGGTCTCTCCACCTGGGGTCTAAGACAAGTGCAATCTGGCCCTTGCCCTTAAGGACCACTTAATTTAGGTGGAAAGGAAAAAGCATGTGTGAGTCAAATGTGCATAGATGTGTCAGGGAGGATGAAAGCAGAACATGCAGAACATGAGCCACAAATAGAGTTTAGAGGAGGGAGGTGCATGATTACTTCTGGTGGGGAGGAGGAGGGAGCAGCCCTCACTGCCCCATCATGCTGGGTCCTGCCCGTCTCCCACAGCGGGGTGAAGCCCTGGGTTCTGGCCTGCATTTGAGGCTGGGAATTGGAGAGAGCGGGGCTGGAGGGGTACTGGATGGGCAATGCCCCATCCTTTGCACATTTCATGGGTCTTCCCTTCTGGCCTGGGGTATCCCTCCCTGCAGAACCAGTTACAGAGAGATGGGGCAGTGGGCAGCCAGCGTAGGGGTGGGGAATCTCTCTCAGGGGAGCTTGGATCTAAGGTTACTCCTGGTGCTGCTGGGGAAAAAGCCCTTGGTTTCCAGAGTCAGATTTGATTACAGCAGCCTGACGGTTTTATCACCCTTGGCAGAAGGGCTGTTTAGAGCTGGGACTTTCTGGCACCCAACACTGTCACTAGATCTCCATGCACATTAGGGGCAGCTCGCCCCGTGACAGAAGCACTTGGCCCCATTCTGCCCCTGACTAGCATATGACCTTGGACAGTTACTCTACTACTGTGTGAACAAGTGAGGGTGTTAGCAGATCATTTTATTTTATTTTATTTTATTTATTTAATTGATTTATTTTTTGAGACAGAGTCTCGTTCTGTCACCCAGGCTGGAGTGCAGTGGCGCAATCTTGGCTCACTGCAAGCTCCACCTCCTGGGTTCACGCCATTCTCCTGCCTCCCGAGTAGCTGGGACTACAGGCGCCCGCCACCACGCCCAGTTAATTTTTTGTATTTTTCATTGAGACGGGGTTTCACTGTGTTAGCCAGGATGGTCTCCATCTCCTGACCTCGTGATCCGCCCGCCTCGGCCTCCCAAAGTGCTGGGATTACAGACCCAACTCTAGAATTCCAGGACCTCACTCTATACTCCCCTCCCCCAATTGACCGTTTAGCATTTTACAATCCCTAGTTAATGCACTGTCCTTCTTTCCATCCAGTAATATCTGTCTACCTTCCTGTATGCTGAGCCTCATGTTAGTTCTGGGGCTGTGGCAATGAAAGACACACTGGCAGCCCAGATTCGGCTCTGAGGAGGCAGACAGGGAGCAGCTGCCTGCCTGCCAAGGGACCTGATCCTGGAGAGGCTCTAGACCCAGAGAACACGGCACTGGCTGGCCTCTTCTCAGTGATTTTATTGCAGTGATGGGTGAATAGTGTGCAGGCGGCTGCTACAGAGTGTACTCCTCCCCAGATTGTGCTGAAACCTAACCCGCACTGTGATGGCATTGGAGGTGGAGCCTTTGGGAGGCGATTAGGTCATGAGGGTGGAAGCCTCATCAATAGGATTGGTGCCCTTTTAAAAGAGTTCCCTTACCCCTTCTGCCATGTGAAGACACAGTGAGAAGATGGCCTCAGCCTGCCTCAGCCTCCCAAAGTGCTGGGATTACAGGTGTGAGCCACCGCACCTGGCCCAGTTATTTTTTTTAAAGTGAAGGACTTCTGACCCATCTCATCACCTTCTGATACACACCAACCAACCAGTCAACCAGCCATTGCTGTTTACTGGTTGATCCTTTCTCCCTGGGAACCTCCCTTTATACCTTGTAGGTATAAAGCACCACGGTACGTACAACTATGGGGTGGGTATGAAGATGTCTAAAACGCTGGCCTTGCTCTCTTTGAGT
>NC_037668.1:159979973-160037561 GCF_003255815.1 Theropithecus gelada
GCTAGTTTTTTGTATTTCTTAATAGAGACGGGGTTTCACCGTGTTAGCCAGGATGGTCTCGATCTCCTGACCTCGTGATCCGCCCGTCTCGGCCTCCCAAAGTGCTGGGATTACAGGCGTGAGCCACCGCGCCCGGCCTCCTGTTTTTTTATAATTTTTATTTTATGATTATTCTTCTTTTATTTATTAGAGATGAGGTCTCACTATGTTGCCCAGGCTGGTCTCAAACTCCTGGCCTCAAGTCATCCTCCGGCCTCGGCCTGCCAGGGTTTTAGGATTACAGGCATGAGCCACCGAGCCTGGCCAGAAAAGTTATTTCTAACAGCACAAGACTGTTTGATAAGTGCCAATAGTACACTGAGGTACAAAGTTGGGGGAAGTGGAGAGAAATTACCACTAGAAGGTTTTTAAAATAGGGATAAAAATGATTTCCTGGCCGGGTGCGGTGGCTCATGCCTGTAATCCCAGCACTTTGGGAGGCTGAGCCAGGTGGATCACCTGGGGTCAGGAGTTCAAGACCAGCCTGGCCAACATGGTGAAACCCTGTCTCTATTAAAAATACAAAAAAAAAAAAAAAAAAGGCTGGGTGTGGTGGCGGGCACCTGTAATCCCAGCTACTCAGGAGGCTGACGCAGGAGAATGGCTTGAACCCAGAAGGCGGAGGTTGCAGTGAGCTATGATGGCACCACTGCACTTCAACCTGGGTAACAGAGCAAGACTCCATCTCAAAAAAAAAAAAAAGATTTCCTTGTATGAAACAGCTGCAGAATGTTTTTGACATAATGAACTCTTTTGAAAGACATGAGCACTTCAATTGATTGTACATATATTTTCCTAGTCTTCATGCATTAGTCATTAAAAAAAAAACCTCACTAAGTCTTATTGATTTTATCTCCTACATATCCCTCACATTGATTGTCTCATTGCCATCCTCACTGCTACTGTCATGGTTGGGCCCTTAGCATCTCTTTCTGGACTCACATATGAACCCATCCCTCTTCCTTTCTCCAGTAACACCTGTCCCTCTGCTGGGTCCACGCCTGTACTACAGCCTGGGTTATCTGGCCGGAGCACTGAGCTGACTACAGCATGCTTGGGCTGGCAGAGGACCCTCAGGAAACTCACGTTTCTGCATGTGGCAAACAAGCCCTTCACGTGTGGCTTTGTACACCTCTTTATCTCCTTTGCCCACCACTCCAGCTCTCCCAGCCCCTCAAATTCTGCTTCAGCCATGAGGACCTGCTTCCCTCCATTCAAGCAAACTTTGCTCTTTTGAGCCTCAGTGTCTTTGCTGTTGGCTGCATTCTTTTCATGGAGAGGTCTCTGCCTACTGAATTTGTATTTATTCTCCAACCCTCAGCTTAAACATTTCCTTCTATGGCCTCTGAAGTTAATCACTCCCGCCTCAGTCTCCCCGTAGCATACTGCTACTGTGGTCCTCACGTTCACTGGGCAGAAATTTATTTGACTTCATCATCTGCTAAGTCTTTTTACAAACATTTATTAAGCAACTACCACATGCTAGGGCTGTGACAGGGTAAAGAGACAGATGCAGTCCCTGTCCTCTTGGATGTCCCCAAGCAGTGAGGGGGTTGGAGATATGCAGAGGCAATTATAGAATGTGTGACAGTGTTGTGATGGGGGTGCAGGCCTGGGGAAGTGGCTGCAGGGGCCCAGTCTCAGAGGGGTCCTGGGGGATCAAAGAGGGCTTCCCAGGAGAAACGATGCTTTTTTTTTTTTTTTTTTTTTAAGGCAGAGTCTTGCTTTTTTGCCCAGGCTGGGGTGAAGTGACTCGATGTCAGCTCACTGCAACCTCAGCTCCCCACCCTGGGTTCAAGCAGTTCTCCTGCCTCAGCCTTCCCAATACCTGGGATTATAGGCACGTGCCACCACGCCCAGCTGATTTTTGTATTTTTTTTAGTAGAGATGGGGTTTCACCATGTTGGCCAGACTGATCTCAAACTTCTGACCTCAGGTAATCTGCCCACCTCAGCCTCCCGAAGTGCTAGCATTACAGGTGTGAGCCACTACGCCCAGCCATGACACTAAATTGATTTCTGAAGCCCAGGCAAGAATTTGCAATCTGGTCCTCCACCAAGATCTTCCGGGGAAAAGCTGTATCTTATTCATTGTTGTGTTGCCCCCAGTCTAGCTCTGTATTTACACATAGTAGGTGCTCATTACATTTGCTTGTTTAGTTAAATGAATTATTGGGCAAACAAAATGAATGGGCAAATGAAAACTGTATTACTTTTGAGCAAGTGGACAACCTCAGCTTAACGCTCTGGTTTCTAATATCAGGTGGCTGTGCCTAAGAAAAGTTGTGTTTTACTTTTGCATATCATGTGGTTTACTGCAGTACTTTTTTTTGACCTTTAGATTCAGTTTAGTAATACTCTATGAATGATGAGTGGTTTCACAGTTTTTCAGATGAGTTTGTGGCTTTTGTTTCCGTGTGCTATAAAAAGCATAATTTTATTTAATTTATGAATATCTAGAAATTTTATAAGTGATATTTTCCTAAACATCCTTTAAAATTTTCTTTCTTTTTTTCTTTTTTTTGAGACAGAGTTTTCACTCTGTCACCCAGGCTGGAATGCAGTGGTGTGATCTGGGCTCACTGCAATCTCTGCCTCCTGGGTTCAAGCCATTCTCTGGCCTCAGCCTGCAGAATAGCTGGGATTACAGGCATGCACCACCACGCCCAGGTAATTTTTGTATTTTTAGTAGAGACGGGGTTTCACCAAGTTGTTCAGGATTGTCTCAAACTCCTGACCTGAAGTGATCTGCCTGCCTCGGCCTCCCAAAGTGCTGGGATTACAGGCATGAGCCACCGCGCCTGGCTTAAAATTTTCTTAATGTAGGAAAAAAAAAAAAAAAGTAGCTGGGCGCAGTGGCTCATGCCTGTAATCCCAGTACTTTGGGAGGCCAAGGCAGGTGGATCACCTGAGGCCAGGAGTTCGAGACCAGCCTGGCCAACAATGGTGAAACCCCGTCTCTACTAAAAATACAAAAATTAGCTGGGTGTGGTGGCAGGTGCCTGTTATCCCAGCTACTCAGGAGACTGAGGCAAGAGAATCGCTTGAACCTGGGAGGTGGAAGTTGCAGTGAGCCAAGATCACACCATTGCACTCCAGCCTGGGCGACAAGAGTGAAACTCCGTCTCAAAAAAAAAAAAGGGTGTGAATGGCAGTGGAAAGAAATTGTAGGAATGGTGGGCAGGGGTGTTGGGGGAAGAGGTGGAGTCGGAGATCAAGGATGGGCCTTACCTTTCTTTATATCCAGGAGTTCAAAGAATTTGCCTGTCTGATGTCTCTTGTTCATGACAGGGCCAGGCCTTTTGAGTGGCTGTTACCTACCTCTAAGGGTATGATGATGAATTTTATGTGTCAACTTGACTGGGCCACAGGATGTTTAGATATTTGGTCAAATGTTATTCCGGATGTTTTTGGATGGGATGAACATTTAATCGGCTGACTGAGTAAAGCAGTTTGCCTTCCATAATGTGGGTGGGCCTCATCTAATCAGTAAAGTCCTGAACAGAAAAAAACAGATCCTTGTGCTGAGTAAGAGAGAATTCCTCTTGCCTGACTGCATTTAAACTGGGACATTGACTTTTTCCTGTCTATGGACTTAAAGTATTGACTCTTCCTGGGTCTGTAACTGCTGGCCTTTGGACTGGAACTACACTATGGGCTTTCCTGGGTCTCTAGCTTGCTGATTTACCCTGCAGATCTTGGGGCCTGGGACTTGTCAGCCTCCAATAAGCATAGCCAATTCACTTTAATAAATCTCTTTACACACACACACACGGTTCTGTTTATCTGGAGACTCTGCCTAATACAAGGTGACAGTGTTGTGATGGGGGCACAGGGGTTTGGGAATGCACAGAGGGCCCCTAGGCTTATTTACTAATATCAAATAAATCATCAATCCATAGATAGCAGAGCTGGGGATCAAAGCACTCTCTGAGTTTACAGATGAGGAAATTGAGGCCCAATGAGGAAGGTTCTTCCCACTGCACAATCCACTAATCTTACCTGTTAGCTGAGGATGGAATCCCCTTAATTGGAGACCATAATTAGAAATAAGACTTAAAATGGGAAAATTTTCATATGAAATAAATTCATATGAAAATATAAACAATTGGATGAATTTTGTTTTCGGAAGAGCAAGGTGCAATGGCGGAAGGCAGGGGCACAGGGTGAAAAGACACAGTCCCTATCCTCTCAGAGATCCCTGATCAATGAGTTTCAAAGATGCACAGAAGCAAACTATCCACAGTGAGCACAGTTTGGTTCTTGGAAGTGAGCATTCAGGACAATGAGAGACGGGGTACAGGAGGGGCAGGCCAGGCCCAAAGACCTTGCCTCCTTGTTACTCTGTTGAGAGCTGTCCCAGACCACTGTAGTCTATGTTATGCTGGGAAACTAAATCAACAGTACATATCCAGAGGGATGAATGGCTGGAGCTGGCCCAATGCTTAATTTCAGTGAGCTGGTAGAAGATTTCTGCAAACAGTCTAGCAGTAGCACTGCATCGCGTCTTCTTTACAATGGCATTTTTAGGCATGCCACCCCTTTCTTGGTTGTGTTATGGAAGTGGGGATCAAACCACTCCCTCAGTTTACAGATGAGGAAACTGAGGCCCAACGAGGAAGGCTCTTCCCACTGCACAACCCACTAATCTCACCTGCTAGCTGGTGGCAAAGTGGGCAGCAGGGTGTTTGGAGCAGTGAGGCAGCCGGCAGCCTATTTTCAAACCTGATGTAAAACTTTTTTTTCTTTTTGCTTATATAAAGCTTATGACTGTTCATTTGGGGTCAATAGCTTGCAACAGAAAACCCATGCTGTGCCCAATCTGGCCATTATTGTCATTTTACCTCTTATTTAGAGCAAGGGCAATGGGCAAGATAGTAAAGGTTCTTGAAATCCACTAGAGGATGGAGATATATTTAGCCTGGCAAAGAGATTCCTCAGGAGACTCAAGAGCAGTCTTCAGCTATTGAAAAGGCTGCTCTGAGGAGGAAGGGATGGATTGTTCTCTGTTCCCCAGAGATCAGAATGGGGCCAGGAGAGGTTACAGGAATACAGGTTTTGGTAGGCAAAGGGTCAAGGGCTCTGCCTTGGAGGTTTTGGAACATGGGCTGGATAATTGCTTGGTGCAGGGCTGTGAAGGAGATTGAAGCATTAAGGGATGCTTGGGCTACATTATTTTTAAGTACCTTCTAACCTTGAGATTCTCTGATTTGAGGCTGTGGACAATGGTAAATTGCTATGAATAGTGGCATCTGAAGAGGTTGAATATGACCATTCATCCAACCAAACGGGTTGGTCTGTTGTGTATAAAGCACTCTGTTCAGCAAGAGACACTAAGGTCCCCATCTCAAGTACACACATGGCTATAATACAAAACAGAATAAAGAGGCATATACACCTCTCTTCCTCCTCTGTTAGATACAGAAGAGATGGTAATAATAGACAGTTTGGAGAGCAAGGAAAGCTGTCATGTAACAGGTGACTATTGCATCATTAATGCACCGTTTAAAAAAATTTAGGCAGAACAGACTGGGTGCAGTGGCTCACACCTGTAATCCTAGCACTTTGGGAGACCGAGGAGGGTGGATCACCTGAGGTCAGGAGTTCAAGACCAGCTTGGCCAACATGGCGAAACCCCGTCTCTACTAAAAATACAAAAATTAACCGTGCGCAGTGGTGGGCACCTGTAATTCCAGCTACTTGGGAGGCTGAGGTAGAAGAGTTGCTTGAGCCCAGGAGGCAGAGGTTGCAGTGAGCCAAGATCGTGCCACTGCACACCAGCTGGGACGACAGAGTGAGACTCCATTAAAAAAAAATTAGAACAAACGGATATGCTATAAAAGTGAGTCTCTAGTATTATTCTGGAAATTCTAACATGGATGGACCTTGAGGACATTTATGCCAAGTGAAATGAACCAGTCACAAAAAGACAAATACTAATGATTCCACTTATATGAGGTTCCTAGAGAAGTCAAATTCATACAGTGCTATAATTGGTTACTTATCAGTCTATTAACCTTAACTGAAAATGTCTTGTTCTTTTTTGTTTTGTTTTTTGGTTTTTTTTTGAGTCAGGGTCTCGCTCTGTCACCGAAGCTGGAGTGCAGTGGTGCTATCATAGCTCACTGCAGCCTCCACCTCCTGGGCTCAGGTGATCCTCATCCTCTTACCTCAGCCTCCCAAGTAGCTGGGACTACAGTCACGTGCCACCATGCCCAACTAAGTTTTGTATTTTTTTATAGAAATGGGGTGTTGCCGTGTTGCCCAGGCTGGTCTTGAACTCCTGGGCTCAACTGATCTGCCCACCTCGGCCTCCCAAAGTGCTGGGATTGCCTGTGTGAGCCATTGTGCCCTGGCCCTGAAAGCATCTTATATTCCTCTTTCTTAGCACAGTGCCCGGTGTATGGCAGGAACTCATGAAATATTTGTTAAATACATAGGAACATTCACACGGGAGGAACAATCACATCTCATAGGGTAGAGGTGGGCAGTGGTCAGGGGAAGCAGGGAAGAAATAACATTTGAGAGCTGAGTCTTCCTTGAAGTGGGAATTAATCATTCAGTATTTACTAAGTCCCTATTTTATGCCAGGCATTGGGCAAGGACCCACTGGATATACAGAGATGACTGACACAGCATTTATTTTTTTGGAATCCCATGGGATAGAGGAGACAATCTAGGCTGAGAGCACTATACAAACAAAAGGCTGGAGTCCTAAAAACGCTTGATGTGTTTGCAGGGGATACAGTTTATGAGGGAGGGGATTAGGCTTAAAAAGGGCTAGACAGTAAAAGGTGAAAGTAGGGAACAGTGGAAGGTGATATGGCCTTTAAACTTTGCTGCTTTCAGGTCTTTCAGGTTACAGTTTGAACTTGATTCTGGAAGCAGCAGAGAAATCAATCACTGGCTACTCTTAAACAGCTGAGTGACACAATCAAATGTGTACTTCAGAAATTTTCCATGTGGCAATGTGGAGGATGGACTGGATTGCCTTGTTATTGGGCGACAAGTTAGAAGGCTACTGCAATAGTCCTAGCAAGAGATGATGAGAGGCTGGGCACGGTGGCTCACACCTGTAATCCCAACACTTTGGGAAGCTTGAGGCCAGGAGTTCAAGACCAGCCTGGCCAACATGGTGAAATCCTGTCTCTACAAAAAAAAAAAAAAAAAGCAAAAATTAGCTGGGAGTGGTGGCACACACCTGTAATCCCAGCTACTTGGGAGGCTGAGGCATGAGACTCACTTGAACCTGGGAGGCGGAGGTTGCAGTGAGCCAAGACAGCACCACTGCACTCCAGCCTGGGCAAAAAGAGCGAGACTCTGTCTCAACAAAGAAAAAAAACAAGAGAGAGAGAGAGAGATGATGATGAGAGCCTTGGGGACAGGCATGAGGAACAGATTAATGTGAGATATTCTAAAGGTACATACATCAGGCCATGGTGACCAACTGTCTGTGGAGGGTAAGGCAGAAGGAATTGTTGGGGATGACTGAGGTGTCTGGGTAACACTTTCAACTGAAACTGGGAAAGAGGATCTGGTTTGGTGTGGCAGGTATAGGTAATGAGTTCAAGTTGTATATTCTGAGATGGAGGTGTCATGAGGACATTCAGATGGAGAAATCCTGTAGGACACTGGAAACTTGGATCCAGAGTTCACAGGAGAAGTCAGGATAAAGGTTAGGGCTCATTAGCATCTGGCTGATGAATGAAGGCTTGGAGAGAATGAGGTCCCTTACGGGGAGTGTGTTGAAGGACAACAGGCCGAAGATAGAAACCTGAAGCAAGGACAGAACCTTCTTTCAGAGCTGGTAGAAGAGAAGTCCCAAAAGAGAGATAAAAACTGGTCAGGGAGATAGAAGAATCACGGAGGCCAAGAGAAGAGAGTGTTTCCAGGAGGGTGCCGGGAAGGGACAGCTAAGTCTGCTCTGGAGGTCAGGGGATGTGTACCTAAGGAGGCGACATCTAAACTGGTCTTGAGGAACAGCCGAAGACGGCGAACGGGACAGTGCCTGAAAAGGGAATGTGAGATTTGGCAATCAGGGTAGCTGTAGCCTTTACTAGGGAAAAAAGTCAGTGGTAGAAACAGCAGACAGATTCAGCGGGTTGAAGAGTGAGCAGAAGGTGAGGATGGGTAGGCAGGAGATACAAACCGTTATTTTTTGAGGTTTGATACTAAAGAGAAGGAAAGGCTGATAATTGAAGGGGGAAGTTTTCTGAGAATGGGTGGGACTTGAGCATGTTTACTAGCAGAAGGAGAAGGAGGTGAGAGGCCAAAGGTGAGAGAGACAATAGTGGGTGAAGCAAAGGCCATGGAGAGGCAGAGGAAATGGGCTCCAGTGCAAGCCATGCTGCAATTCTCTATGCCAGGCAGTTTGTGCCTCTGAGCTCTGCCATGCCATTCCCTTCGCCTGGATGATCTCTTCAATAAACCTTTACTGAGCCACTCCTGGGGCAGGGATTATTCTGGAGCTGTGCTGCAAAGCTAAACAACCGGGGCTCTCTTCTCCAGAACTCATTTCAAAGGCTTGAAGAGACAAGCAAGAAACTTCAAGTCAGTGTGGAGAGTGCTGCAAGAAGGACCAGTACTGGACATGATGGGAGACACTGGAAAGTCCCAAAGCCAGTTTAGGGTGTTGGGGGACTTCCTGGAATAGGGGACATCTAAGCTGAGACCTAAAGTAGGAGACAGTCAGATGGGAGAGAGTAAAGGAGAAGACATTTAGGCCAAATGCCTGAATACCATACCCTGGAGTGGTCAGGTTTGTTCTCTGGTGGGAACACGAAGATTGTGCTGATCTTCTCCTCCCTACTCTCAACATTTGTAGTTTTTACCTCCACTAAATACTCTTTCCTATATTACAGTGATTTTACCCCTTTATCTACTGGAAACTTTTGAAGAGACTGATCTTATTTTTGAATCTCCCAAAATATCCAGCACAGAGCTCAGCATACGGTTAATGCTTTAAAAATATTTTTTGATAAGAAATCTCAGGCCTAAGAATCCCTATCATGGCTAATAAATTTTCAGAGGGCCATTGGTAGGATTAAGACATAGAGGTTAAAAAGGGAAAGGAAAAAGTATGCATAGGAAGAAAAAGGGTTCAGAGAACAAGAGAGAGAGAGAGAGAGAGAGAGAGAGAGAGAGAGCTGGGAAAGGGGGTGGGGAAGAAGCAAAGACACAAAGATAGTATACATACAGTGGGGAGGGATCCACTTACAAACCAAATCTAGCCAGAATTCTTTGCTCCATAAAACCTTGTCTTTGGGTATTTTCCATCATGGGGAGAACCCCTTATTCTCCCTCTACTTTAGGGGTCTCTCATTGGAATCTGATTCATAGATAAATTTGGTAAGTTACAGGCATCACAACTGCATCTTCTGAGAAGCAGGGAGAAGCTGAGAAAAGGAAAGAAGGGAAAAAAAGCCTACAAAACCAGCAAGTTTCCCACTTTACAGAGCAAGCCTAGATGGAACTTGAATTTTCTTCCCTTGATAGTTAGAAGGAGGAAAGCTGGTAGCTGTGTCACACTCCTGAGTTGTGTACACAACTCACAAGCCAAATTCTCTAGCACAGCAGAACAATTCTGTTTTGCTGCTGGATATATAAAGCAAGGAAGAAAAAGATGGCATTCCACCTCTTTGAATTAGCACCAAGTCTTTCAAACTCCACCTTTTCCAGGAAATGTTCTTTAATGCAGTAGGAGGTGGCAATTTTACTCTCTCCAAACCCTCACTTTCCTTCCCTCACAGCAACACAAAACCCTGCTCAGAGCTGCACTTACATCTTCGTTTGTCAGCCTGACTGCCTCTCCCATCATTTCTGGATCCTTAGTTGAATTATTTGTTCATGTGAATGGGATAGCAAAAGAATTCTGAAAATGCTGAAGTCGTGGATAGCAATGATGGTCCCTGAGAGTGTCAGTGTTGCCAATGTAAGACTCAAAATTCCTAGAAGAGCAAATGCTCTTTGCGTTTCTTCTGTAATAACAGAATAGTTATCATATACTGGTGGTTCCTTAATTAATTTTAATTGAAGAATTTTTTTTCAGACAGTGATTATAAAATACACCAGGGAGGAAAAATTCTTTTGGCTTAAAATTCAGAGCAATATGTATTCTGCAGGGAGCTGGTCCAAACACCAGAATCTTAAACAATTATATAAGAGGCAGATTTCATGAGCTTTTATCAATTAAGGAACACCTTTTCCAAAGGTGGCTCATGCCTGTAATCCCAACACTTTAGGAGGTCAAGGCAGGTGGCTCACCTGAGGTCAGGAGTTCGAGACCAGCCTGGCTAACATGGCAAAACCCCATCTCTACTAAAAATACAAAAATTAGCAAGGTGTGGTGGCACACACCCGTAATCCCAGCTACTCAGGTGCCTGAGGCAGGAGAATCGCTTGAACCTGGCAGGCAGAGATTGCAATGAGTCGAGATCACATCACTGCATTCCAGCCTGGGTGGCAGAGTGAGATTTTGTCTCAGAAACAAAAATTGATATATTCTCTCTTCTTTATTATATATTCCATATCGATTTTTATAGGCCTAGAAATAATACATTTATCAAAGACCAGTAAAATTGAGGTTAAAAATGTTAAAAGAAAATAAGTAGACTGGGTATAGAGATGAAGAATGAAAATTATATGAAGCTATTTTCTGAGCTGTGTTTGTGACAGGTCATCAAACATATTACATAGTTGCTATGCCCCAGAGGGTAATTGCAATAACATATGTCTTGTCATGCCCTCTCTGAGAAAACAATGTACTGTGTGGAGGTTACAGCAAGTCCTGAAAGATGGTGCCATGAGTTTACTTCAGTCTATAGAGACCACAAGTACCTTGTTCAAGGACCTTCTGATTGGGTTTTCTCTGGGCCCTGAATACCTTCTGATTAAAAGCCTTATTATTGGGGATGAAACTTTTACTGGTTATATTTGGTAAAGTTTAGGACCTTAACAGGTAGTAGGGGTTGCCAGTGCTGCCAGATTCAATATACAGCTAGTCAGAGTTTTCTTTTCAAAGATAACTTTCCCTCTATCTAAGATCTCAGTCCACACAAATATAATAGCAATAGGGCCATTTACCAAGAGTTCAAAGCATCATTTCATCATTCGCCTTTTTTTTTTTTGAGACAGTTTCGATCCTGTCGCCCAGGCTGGAGTGCAGTTACGTGGTATCAGCGCACTGAAGCCTTCACCTCCCGGGTCCAAGCCATTCTTCTGCCTCAGCCTCCCGAGTAGCTGGGATTACAGGTGACTGCCACCACACCTGGCTAATTTTTTTGGTATTTTAACAGAGACGGGGTTTCGCCATGTTGACCAGGCTGGTCTTGAACTCCTGACCTCAGGTGATCCACCCGCCTCGGCCCCCCAAAGTGCTGGGATTACAGGCATGAGCCACCACAACCAGCCTACTACCTTTTTCTTTTAGTCTATCCATCACAGGCATGAAGTGAAAGGTATGTCTCTTTTATTTCTAAAGATATTGAAAGTGAAACCCAGAAAGGGTAACTTTCAAGCTTTGAGTTTAGGGAGACTCAAAGGCTAGAACCCAGATATCCCAGATTTTTTTCTTTCTTCTCAGTCATGTTGCAATTTGCTCCACACTTATACCCACCTGCGGTTGTGGGCGCTCTCTTTGACTTAAAAGATATCTCTTCTTGATGTCACGTGCAAGACATTGCTTGAAAGACATAACAGGCAACTGGATGGCTCCACGCTTGCTTAGTCATAATCTGTGAAACACTTCTTTAGGAAAAAGGGATAGTGACTGGGAGTAATGATGAAGCAGTGAAATAAAAGAGAGGGAAGAAGAAGTTGTCTTGAGAAGTAATTATCATAACTACGTGTTATTGGGATAGGAAATGTAATTAAATTAGGGGGAAGGGGTTGCAGAGCTGAGATAACTGCAATGATTAAGAAACAAAATCTAGGCCAGGCACGGTGGCTCACGCCTGTAATCCCAACACTCTGGGAAGCCGAGGCGGGCGGATCACGAGGTTAGGCGTTTGAGACCGGCCTGGCCAACATGGTGAAACCCCGTCTCTACTAAAAATACAAAAATGAGCCGGACGTAGTAGTGCACACCTGTAGTCCCAGCTACTCAGGAGACTGAGGCAGAAGAATTGCTTGAACCTGGGAGGCAGAGGTTGCAGTGAGCCAAGATTGTGCCACTGTTCTCCAGCCTGGGTGACAGAGTAAGACTCCGTCTCAAAAAAAAAGAAAAAAAAAAAAGAAACAAAATCTCAGGCAGACCAGGTAGAAAATACATATTTAAACATTTTAAGCCAGGCATGGTGGCTCACACCTGTAATCCCAGCACTTTGGGAGGCCGAGGCAGGAGGATCACCTGAGGTTGGGAGTTCAAGACCAGACTGACCAACACGGAGAAACTCCATCTCTACTAAAAGTACAAAAAAATTTAGCCAGGCATGGTGGCGCATGCCTGTAATCCCACCTACTTGGGAGGCTGAGGCAGGAGACTCGCTTGAACCCAGGAGGCGGAGGTTGCAGTGAGCCGAGATTGTCCCATTGCACTCCAGCCTGAGCAGGAAGAGCGAAACTCCGTCTCAAAAAAACAAATAAACAAACATTTTAATAAAACCTACAAATGTTCTTTGGGATGGCCCTGAGTAACTAAGGCTAAGATTAGGAATCCATCTATCTGGTGGGAAAGTGACCGAACAAGATAACGAAAAAGAGCACGGTCTTTTTGGTTGACTCTTTTTGGTTGACCAACGTTAACTACCATGGAGTTTGCACAAACAGAACCATCTGTTGTGTGAGGAACCATGGAGAGAGATTGCGTATTTATAGAATCTTGAGTGGGAAAACCAGGCACATTAATTAACTTTTCCCCTCAAGTTCTCTAGTTAGAAATCCACTTTTCTTCCTTTCTCTTCTGTCAACATGTACTGCCTTAAAGAAAAAAAAAAGTCAATTTAAAAGCAGACAGACTTGCTATGACTAATTTAAGAACTCCCAAAGCAGGCTGTTTTCCAAAAATACACTGCAATTGACAATGCTGTAAGCTCAGTCTAAAAGGGGTATGACACAACTACTGACCCTAAGGCTGAATCAGATGTTTACTGCCAGTTTGAACACAGCAGGGTAGTCTGCAAATCTCCACAACCCTTAACTGTTCTTGGTAGGAGGCTTTAAAATGAAATCTTTCTATAAACAAATGTTTCCAATAGGTATATCTTAAACTGCCTACTTTAATAATTTTTTTTTCTTGGTTTTCAAGATGGAAGTTGTTGCAAGGAAAATTTTATGTTAGGGGCCAAGACTGCTAGGGCTTTTCAGATACCGTATGTTCCTTATAAAACATATGTCTTAATACGTTTGCATGCTTTGGTAAAATTTATTTTGGAAAGCTAACATCTTTTGGTAGAGTTGTTTTTTACAGGAATAAGCTACCTTTGTGGATTATAATTACTCTGCATTATAGAGGAGGAGGCCGGAAATCAAGGAAGTGATGATTCTCTTCCAAAAGCCTACAAAAGGATGACAGAATCACATTTCAGTGAGTTCAATTAACTATAAATTCAATTGTGGGGGCAAAAATAAATGACACCACTATTTACTGGGTATCTACTATATGCTAGGTAATGCACGAAGTACATTACGCCCTATATTTCATTTAATCCTCTCAGCAATGCTGCTTATTATCGTCATTTTACATGAAGAAACTGAGGTTCAGAGAGGTTAAGCAACTCACTACAGGTCACACAGCTAGTAAATGGTCACGAATAACCAGTAACTCAGACACTGACCTGGCTTTGGTTTCTTGTTAAACAAACATGTAATCTATTTCTTGGAGGTTTTTTTCAGCTGTCCTAATTTATGACTTTACATTCCTTCTGGTGCTAAACTGCTCAAGTAGCTTCTTGTACCAAGTGTGACCTGATTCCTTAAGAATTTTACTTAATGAGAACCTCTAAGCTAGAAACTCTTGCTAGGTGTTTCATGCACCTTAGCTTCTTTAATCATTACAACAACTCTGAGAGACTGGGTTCTCTCCATCCTTGTTTTAGAGAGGTTAAGGTTGCTTAAAATTGGTGAGTTAGTAAGGGGTAGAGCCACGAATGGATTTCTGGTCACTGCCTCCATCGCCATGGCAAACTTTTCCCACGACTCCAGCGCTCCCATTTGTTAGTCCCCAGGCTAGAAAGCCACAGTGCTAATTTAGTATTTATCAAGCGTTTGTAATGTCCTGGTATCTGGCACTTCGGTGAGAAAGCTGTAGCGACCCCAACTTCTAACAGCGAGTGGTAAGGCGGACGAGCAACACAGGAGGGAGGAGCCTCTTAACACCAACAGAAGTGGTCCCCAGCAGGTTGCTCCGCGAGCGCCACCTCTTCCCTCCAACCGAGGAGAACGTGGCGCGCCCCTGAGTAGTCCAAGGTCCCGGCCCAGGCGGCAGCTTGGGTGCTGGCGCGTCCCGGACGGGCGCCTAAGGGAACTGGAAGCAACTGCACCGAACGCCGCGGACAGCGGCGAGACGACTCCAGGAGGCGCCCTAGCTGCATCCCCTAGCCACACCAAACCCGGGTTTGCCGGCAGCCGCGGCTCACAACACCCCTCGGAGTCGCGGCCCCTCCCCCCGGAAGTGACGTATGGCGACTACGGCGTCTGGAAGGGACCCAGGCGCAGCCGGGGGGTTTGAGAGTGGCGGCGGCCGCGGAGCGCCTGGCAGGCCCCGCCGCTGCGAGGAACGCCCGGAGCGCGCGCGCCCGGCGTGTAGCGGCCCCAAGACCCGCGCCGCCGCTGCCGCGTGCGGGGGCGGGGAGGGCGGGGCGCGAGGAGCCGCGGCGGCGGGAGATGCGGGCGGCTGCGGGCACCCGGCGGGCTCGGCTGGGCCGACGCCGCGTTCTCCGGCTCCGCCGCGGGGGTCGCAGCGGCTGCCGCGCCGTCCTCGAGTTTCCAGCGTGAGGAGGAGGCTGAGGGCGGAGAGGCGCATCGTGTTCCAGGCGGAGACCGAGGGGGAGGCCCGCGCGTGGCGTCGGTGAGCGGCCAGCCCCGCGCACCCCCTCGGGATCTCGCGGCCACAGCCTCACCGGCCGGGAGCTGGGACGAGGCCCAGGGGTGCGCGGCACAACAGGAAGTGGGGGCGGGGGCCGGGCGCGCGCTCCTGTTGGGTCCGCCCCCGGCCGGCCGGGCACCGCGGCGCGCAGGTGGACGCCGGAGCGCACCGCTCAGCTCTCGTCGCCTCTTATTTGGTCCCCCGAGGTCCCGTGGGCGAAAGGTGGCGGCGATTTTTTCGGCGTGGGTGGGGAGGAGGGGAGCAATTCTGACTTTCTGTAGTGACAGGAAGTTGGAAAATGAAAGTACAGTAACTCAGTGCTTACCAAGGCCCGGTGAGGTTGCACCTCTTCCCCTGGACTTTGATCTCCTGTGGGGCACGCGCGGCCGTCCGTGTTTCTTCCTCTCCCCAAGCTCGCTAGTCATCCGGTGTCGAGTTTCATTTCTTTTGCTATTTCGCTCCAGCGGCCCCCCGCCCCTCTTTACTTTCCGCCTTGTGCACAGCTGCATCAAGGCTGGTAGCTTCGTTCCTGGGAAGATCAATTGGAAACATCTTTCGGGGCGGGATAGTAACTGGCCTTGGAAGGAAATAGGGATGTTGTTGACTGAAGTAGTCAAAAGTACACACTTGACTTTTTCTCCAGCTATTGCTCTTTGAAATTTGGGGAATTTAAATAAAGATTCTGGAGTTTGATGCCTCATCAGAATGGTCTGCCCATCTCTTTGGTTGATAGATCAGATCCTGTGTCCCCTTTTCCCACCCCCTGGCTTGGAAAACGGTGCTTCAATATTTAGGCTTGGCAGCGGTGTTTTCATTAAAATGTAGTATGATTCAATATTTTCCCTTCAGGAACACTCTTCTCTTTGATTTTACTTAAACATTAAAACTGCATAAGTGGAATCTGTTCATTCCTAGTGAAGTAGTGTCTTCAAGTTTTATTGTAAGAATATTGTAAGGACTGCAGGATCCTATACAAAGAGAATATTTTTTTAGGAGCCTGTGTAGTTAAAAATGTCAGGTTACTTTTGGTTACTTTTTGACAACGGTGAGTATTTTGATTCGAAACTAGGCTTGATACTTGGTTTTAAGTAGCAGACTGAAGAAAATTTGGAGACTTTTGTGTTTTTTTGGGTCTTAGCTACTGTCTCTGAAAAATAGTTGGGCTATGGGTCACCACAGCAACTGGACTGTGTGTATTATAAACATGTTTAGGGTGGAAAAGGTTTTATTTAATAGAGACTTCCTTTCCTTAATACATTACTTCAACATGCTCACTTCTTTCAGTTTAGCACAGGGATTGGTCTATCTTTGAAGTGTTAAAATAGAATCAATTATGTTTTCAGCCTTTACTACCTCAAAAATCAAACTCCTTCATTTGGACCAGTTAAGTGTTTTCTTCCTTTGTTATAATTTTAAACTTTAAAAATTGCAATTGTAGAAAACTCGAGATTCTTGTGAGAAGGAAAATCAAGTAATTTTCCTCTTTTTTTTTTTTTTTTTGATAAGAATAAAAGGTTTGGTTTTGTTGTGTTGTGTTTTTGTTTTTGTTTGAGACAAGATCTCACTCTGTTGCCCAGGCTGGAGTGCAGTGATGTGATCTCTGCTCACTGCAACCTCCATCTCCCAGGCTGAAGCCATTCTCCCACCTCAGCCTCCCGAGTAGTCACGCACCACCATGCCCGGCTAATTTTTTGTATTTTAGGTAGAGACAGGGTGTCAACATGTTGTCCAGGCCGGTCGTGAACTCCTGAGCTCGAGCTCCCTCCTTGGCCTCCCATAGTGCTGGGATTACAGGCATGAAGCCACCACGTAGTTTTTAATAACTGTCTTAGGGGATTTTTTTCTCCAGCCCTTTTTTTTTTTTTTTGAGACAGGGTCTTGCTCTGTCTCCCAGGCTGGAGTGCAGTGGCGTGATTTCAGCTCACTGTGGCGTCCGCCTCCCGGGTTCAAATGTTTCTTCTGCCTCAGCCTCCCGAGTAGCTGGGATTACAGGTGCCCACCACCATGCCCAGATAATTTTTGTATTTTTAGTGGAGACAGGGTTTCACCATGTTGGCCAAGGCTGGTCTAGAACCGCTGACCTCAAGTGATCTGCCCTCCTTGGCCTCCCAAAGTGCTGGAATGATAGACGTATGCCCGGCCAGCTCTCTTTTATATCTGATGAAATCATTGAAGATCATAGTTAATACCACACTTTTTGAAACTAACATGAAGAGTTTTGACTTAACTATATACGAAGACATTAGGTGCTTTTCAATCAAAAGAATAACAATATCATAATTGAATTAACAAAATATTCCTTTAAAGTACCCACTGAAAATGTCCATTTTATATCTTTGTTTTTCTCAAAATCATTTCTAATACTTCAGTCTAAAACCTCAAAGCCATTTTTTCTTTTTTTTTTTTTTTAAGAGGGAGTCTCTGTTGCCCAGGCTTGAGTGCAGTGGCGCGATCTCGGCTCACTGCAAGCTCCGCCTCCCAGGTCCAAGGGATTCTCCTGCCTCAGCCTCCCGAGTAGCTGGGACTACAGGCGCCCACCACCGCACCCGGCTAATTTTTTGTATTTTTAATAGACACGGGTTTCACCTTGTTAGCCAGGATGGTCTCCATCTCCTGACCTCGTGATCTACCCGCCTCTGCCTCCCAAAGTGCTGAGATTACAGGCGTGAGCTACTATACCTGGCCAAAGCCATTTTTCTTTTGCTGTCCACAACCTTCTATCGTAGACACACTAGATGCTAAAGAAGCATCAGCATTTTCCACAACAGCTCAGTTCTACCCTAAAGCAGCCAACAGCTCACCAGCGTTTGACTGAATACATGCTGCTCCACTGATAACCAACAGGGAAGGTGCAAGTTAACTGTACCATCTGGGGAACACCTGTATTTTGGGGAATCTCCTTGAGTGCTCATTATGGGGACATTAATTTGTTGTTTTTGTCTTTTTAGATGTATAGCCGAGGCTTTAAACTTACAGGGCTCAAATATTATCTACATAATAGGTATTAAGACTCTAGGATTCGGGTGTTGGAATTTTTTCAAAAACAAATGGAGTAATAGGCACCCCATTTGTGTAGGCTAGAGACTCCCATTCTCTGTCTTTCCTTCATCATCTCACAAATGGATTCATACTCCACCCCTAAAAGCAGTCTTATATGAAGGTGATGTCTGGAAATGTGGAAATTGAGTTCTTGGCTTAAGATAACATTTACTAGAAAGTAGTTTTAACAGGATTAGATTAGAAATAATTGTTTAAGTGGGAAAACTGTGTTGTAGAACAGTAACTTGCCATCATTAGGCATCAGAAGGAAGGCCTATCAGGTAAACTCAGAGACATAACAGGGAACCCCTACCTGCCTCCACCATGCTTAACGGATATAGTATAAAACTACTATTTTAGCCCCGCTTAAGTGAGGCTATGGGGAACTATGATTTCCAGTGGGCACGGTTATTTGGCATTAAGGTAGCACTTCATATTTGTGGATTATTATTGGTATCTAATATGTAATGCTTTTTTTTTACAATCAATCAATGATGTGAGTGCTTTTATCCATTGGGAAAGTGGTTTCCCTAATGGATAGAGTATATGACTGCGATGAAAGAGACTTGGGACTCATGGCCTCAGCTTTTCCATGAATTCTCACTGTGGGCAGCATCTCTCCCTTTCTATCCTTTATTATTTTTGCATCGTTACTTTTAGATGACTATCTCTGTACAACCAGCTTCAAAGTGATAATCATGAGGATTATTGGAGGACATTCTCAGTGTTTCAGAAAAGTTATGGAAACTCAACTATTTTCCACTACAGTTTCTTATCTCTGCCCTTTTTGGAAGTAGGCATGACCCGTAAGGATCCCATCTTCTGTGAGTTGTTGTTAGAATTAGTCTTCCCAGACCTAACTTTTGTAACGTTTGTTGTGTTTTAAACATCTTTATTGAGATATAATTCACATACCATAAAATTCATCTCCTTAGGTGTAATATGCTGTGGGTTTTGTTCAAGCATCAACACAATCTAAGTTTAGAATATTTTCATCACCCCCAAAAGAAACCCTGTACCCATTATATGTCATTCTCCACTTCTCTTCCCCCCCCTTTTTGGCCCCCAGTCCTAAAGAATTACTAATCTATTTTCTATGTCTATGGATTTTCCTATTCTGGACATTTCATGTAAGTGGAACCATGCAATATGTGGTCTTCTGTGGACTGGCTTCTATTAGTCACTTGCATAATGTTTTCAAGGTTCGTCCTTGTGTGTGTGTGTGTGTCTGTACCTCATTCCTTTCTGTGGCTGGATGATACCCCATTATGAATGTGCCACATTTTATTCATTCATCAGTTGACGGACTTTTAGTTTGTTTCTACTTTTTAGATGTTATGAATAATTCTGCTAAGAACGTTACTGTGTACGTTTTCGTATGGACATATTTTTCATTTCTTTTGGGTATATACCTAGGAGTAGAATTGTTGGGTCATGTGGTAAATGTGTCCAAAGTGGCTACACCATTTTACATTCCCACCAGCAATGTACAAGGGCTTCGATTTCTCTACATCGTTGCCAATATTTGTTATTGTCTATCTTCTTGATTATAGCCTTCCAAGTAGGCATGAAGTGGTTTCTTAGGTGGTTTTGATTTTTAGTTCCCTAATAACTGTGTGGAGCATTTTTTTTTGGTGGTCCCCTCACAATTTCAGTCCCTTCCAACTACCCCCCAAAAAGAAGGTAGTAAAAGGAAGGGATTGCTGGGGTTCTGAGCCCCTTGGGCGATCAGAAAAGGAACAGAAACCAAAACAACCACTGGATGTTACAGAGACTGACAATCAAGAAGTCTAAAGCAGAGTGGGAAAGGCAGGCAGAGAAAGGGGAAGAAAGGAGAAAGGAGAGGTACGAGATGCCAACTCCACCATTACCCATCCTAAGAGAGGCTGGAGAGAAAGCCTCAAACATTAAGAAGTGCCGGTCCTGAATGAGGGAGGTGGTGTTTGAGCTTGGAGGAGGAGGTCAAGAAAGGGAGGCCACCTCTCTTTGCAGAATGAGACCCCCTCCTTCAGCTCAGGGGCAGCAGCATCACAGACCGTAGACACTTTCATCACTGTAGGCAACGTAGAGAAAGAAGTCTTCATGGTGTTCCTGGTAGAGCTGACCCATTGTGGCACTGGTGGGCAGAATGACATTGTTGACAGAGAAAAGCAAGGCATCCTCAGCTCAGAGATGAATTCGCTTCCGGATCAAAAAGTAGAACTGGGCCGGGTGCGGTGGCTCGCACCTGTAATCCCAGCACTTCCGGAGGCTGAGGCAGGCAGATCATGAGGGCAGTAGTTTGAGACCAGTCTGACCAACATGGTGAAACCCTGCCTCTACTAAAAATACAAAAATTAGCTGGGCGTGGTGGTGGGTGCCTGTAATCCCAGCTACTCAGGAGGCTGAGACAGGAGAATCGCTTGAACCCAGGAGGTGGAGGTTGCAGTGAGTCAAGATTGCGCCACTGCACTCCAGCCTGGGTGACAGAGTGGGGCTCCATCTCAAAAAAAAAGAAGTAGAACTGACCAACTGTGAGATCAGAAGGCACCAGGTATTTCTTTTTGTCCAGGTCTCCTATCCAAGCTTTGGGAGCTTTTTCTACTATCACTGGCACCCGGTCTGGGTATTTCGTTTCAATCTTCTCGCTCTGGGAGCAGCATGTTTCTTGAACGGATGCTCTTCTTTGTACACGAACTTCATCCTCCCGGGAACCAGGCTGAACTAGGCTGGGCTTAGGGAACCTGGGGGAGCCAGGATGGGGGTGGTGGTGATAGTGGTGACATGTGGGCAGATTCAGCCAATGTAGAACATTTTTTTGTGTGTTTATTGGCTATTTGTATATCTTCTTTGCTATGATGTCTTTTCAAATTCTTTACTTTTTTTTTTTTTTAAAGTTGTAGGCGTTTTTTATGTATTTTGGATACAGGTTCCTTTTGTGATACATGGTTTGAAAATATTCTCCCATTTGGGGGATTGTCTTCTCACTTGACGGCATTATTTGTAGCACAATGGTTTTAAATTTTGATGTAGTCCAATTTTGATCTGTTCTTGTAGTGTTTTAATGGTATTGATTTAATTTGTTTTCAAACTCTATTCTAACCCATTGAGATCTTATTACTAGAGAAAGGAAGGTTTTCTGTTTTTGTTTTTGTTGTGTTGTGAAGTATTCAATCATAGGATTCTTAGGACACACTTATATGGATTTGGCCAGAGTTTCTGCCCTAAAGAATTCTTCCTAATAGAAAGGTGTTTTGAAATTCTATGAGGAAAATACCTTTATGAGAGAGCATTCCTTGCTGCTCCTTTGCCTAAACCAATGGTTATCTGCCAGGATGATTTTGACCCGTAGGGGAATATTTGGTAATGTCTGGAGATATTTTTGATGGTCTCAGTGGGGCAGGGGGTGCTACTGGCATCTAGTGGGTAGAGGCCAGGTATGCTGTTAGACAAACTGCAGTGTACAGGACAACTTCCCACAACAAAGAATTATCTGGCCCCCAAAACCAATAATGCCAAAATCGAGAAACTGTGGCCTAAATAGGGAGATCCTGAAACTTAAGATACTAAAAGATTTTTCTTCAACCCATGTCTTGATAATCACATAAAGGTTGCTAATCAAAGGAGAATCTTTGCAGATGGAATCCCTGTGGACAGAACAGTGACAGAGAAATTAAGAGAACACTTTGTTGAATTCAAAATGCTGCCAATTTGTATGTAAATGACATTTATGGTGATGGAAACCAGTTGGAGCAAAAGTAGGTTATTCCCTACACCTCAGCCCCTGCGCCATCCTGAGATAGACACAAACACACTCGCAGGCAAATAACCAAATCGGGTTGATTTAGACAGATGCTGGAATGGTGGTCTCCTGAGAGAATACAGCAATGAGATTTTAGGATTCAAATTTAACAACAGTGATTGACAGTCACTAGTGATTGACAATCATTGTCTTTTGCTATAATTTAGGGAACTAGCTTCTCCTCCTTGCAAGTTGCTTGTTGCTTAAGGCATTTCTTAAGCAGCGTGGCATCCTTAAGAGTTTGGACTCTGGGTCCAGATTGCCTGGGCTTAGATCTTAGCTTCACCATTTCCTTGTGTGATGTTGGGCAAGTTACTTAACCCGCTTATGAGTCAGTTTTTTCTTATGTAAAATGAGGATGCAGTAGTATCTACCATATAGAAATGTGGGGATGAATTCATACGTTTAGCGCACTTAAAACAGTGCTTGACACACAGTGTTAAATAGGCTGTTAATATTATCACATATCTTATCTATATTGTTTCAGCTCATTGCTATGGACAGTGCTATCACCCTGTGGCAGTTCCTTCTTCAGCTCCTGCAGAAGCCTCAGAACAAGCACATGATCTGTTGGACCTCTAATGATGGGCAGTTTAAGCTTTTGCAGGCAGAAGAGGTGGCTCGTCTCTGGGGGATTCGCAAGAACAAACCTAACATGAATTATGACAAACTCAGCCGAGCCCTCAGATACTATTATGTAAAGGTAGTACACATCCTGATCTTACACTATACAGAGAACCTCAAGACAAAAATGATTCCTTCTTGGCTGGTCGCAGTGACTCACGCCTGTAATCTCAGCACTTTGGGAGGCCAAGGAGGGTGGATCACCTGAGGTCAGGAGTTCAAGACCAGCCTGACCAACATGGTGAAACCCCGTCTCTACTAAAAATACAAAAATAAGGTAGCTGGCCGTGGTGGTGGGTGCCTGTAATCCCAGCTACTCAGGAGGCTGAGGCAGGAGAATCATTTGAACCTTGAAGGCGGAGATTGCAGTGAGCCGAGATCGTGCCATTGCACTCCAGCCTGGGCAACAGAGAGACTCCATCTCAAAAAAAAAAAAAAGAATGATTCCTTCTTTTCTGTTGAGGTTATAGATACCAATGTCCTAGTTTATTTTAATCCAGTGTATTTTGTAGCAGCAGTTTGGAATTAGGATACAAGGTATAAATGTTCAGGCTGTATTTCTACCAAATCTTTCTTTTCTTTTCTTTTCTTTTTTTTTTCCTTTTTTTGAGACAGAATCTCTCTCTGTCGCCCAGGCTGGAGTGCAGTGGTGCGATCTTGGCTCACTGCAACCTCTGCCTCCAGGGTTCAAGCTATTCTGCTGTCTCAGCCTCCCAAGTAGCTGGGATAACAGGTGGCCACCACTATGCCCGGCTAATTTTTTATTATTTATTTATTTATTTCCTTAGTAGAGGTGGGATTTCACCATGTTGGCCAAGCTCGTCTCGAACTCCTGACTTCAGGTTATCTACCTGCCTTGGCCTCCCAAAGGGCTGGGATTGCAAGTGTGAGCCACCACACCCAGCCACCCCAGATCTTATTTATTAACTTATTCCCATTACACATATTTTATTCCTAATTACAGTTGTCTTTGAAAGAAAAAGTATGTACAGAATTGGAATATGACAAAAGCAATTTGAGATTCTTGAGGATACATAAATATTCTCGTGTGTGTCATAATTTACTTTAAAAATTGTGAAGCCTGGAGTAGTAGCTCATGCCTGTAATGCCAGCACTTTGGGAGGCTGTAGCAGGAGGATCACTTGAGCCCAGGAATTTGAGACCAGCCTGGGCAACACAGGGAGACCCCGTCTCTACAAAAAATAAAACAGCCTGGCGTGGTGGTGGTGTACACCTGTAGTCCCAGTGCTCAGGAGGCTGAGGCAGGAGGATCGCTTAAGCTCAAGTGGTCGAGGCTGCAGTGAGCCATGATCACACACCACTGCACTCCAGCCTGAGTGACAAGTAACCCTGACTTGGGGGAGGGGGGGCGTCATATATGTATATATACACACACATATATATCTACATATATATACTTGTTTTATATCTTAATTTTTAGTTTTAGTTTAACCCAGGGAATACAAATTAACACCTTATACCTTAAGTAGTAGTTGTTTATACACAGAGTTGGTTTTTTAGTTAAAATTGCTGAGATCTTAATTTCTTTCACTTTTTTTTTTTGAGACAGAGTCTCGCTCTGTCACCTGGGCTGGAGCGTAGTGCGTGATCTTAGCTGACTTTAGCTTTTGCCTCCCAGGTTCAAGTGATTCTCCTGCCTCAGCCTCCCAAGTAGCTGGGATTATAGGCATGCACCACCACAGCTGGCTACTTTTTGTATTTTTAGTAGAGATGGGGTTTCACAATCTTTACAGGAGGCTGGTCTTGAACTCCTGATCTCAGGCAGTCCACCCGCCTGGTCTCCCAGAGTGCTGGGATTATAGGTATGAGCCACCATGCTGGGCTCTTTCACAGTTAAGTGGTTGATCTTATCAGCTTTCCTGTCTGGAGATAAACTGGAATTTCTGAAGGAAGTAAGCACTTTAACAGATATTATGTTCTAAATTCCTTTTTTGCAGCTGGGCGCAGTGGCTCACGCCTGTAATCCCAACACTTTGGAAGGCCGAAGTGGGTGATCAGTTGAGGTCAGGAGTTCAAGACCAGCCTGGCCAGCATGGCAAAACCCCATCTCTACTGAAAATACAAAATTAGCCAGGCGTGGTGATGTGTGCCTATAATCCCACCTACTTGAGAGGCTGAGGCAGGAGAATTGCTTGAACCTGGGAACCAGAGGTTGCATGCAGTGAGCTGAATCGCACCACTACACTCCAGCGTGGGTGACAGAGCGAGACCTCATCTCAAAAAAATAAATAAATAAATTCCTTTTTGCTTACTCAGGCTGTGTATGGGTTATACCTTTGGAATTGTTTGAGATTGCAGTTCAGGGACTTCTCACCTGTACACATACTTGGTTGAGAGTAGTAAGCAATTAAAATTCTTCAGCTTTTATGTAACATATTCGGTTTTGTTAATAAGACATTGAAGTGTTCTTGCCTTAACTTCTCCATAATAGTAGGGACTGTGTTTGGTATGGCTAGATGAATTTAGGTGATTTTGAAAGTTTTAAGTAAGTGACGTCTACTTCTAAAATGGAGAACCTTATTACACCAGCTTTTTCTTTTTTTCTTCTTTTTTTTAGACCGAGTCTTGCTCTGTCCCCAGGCTGGAGTGCAGTGGCTTGATCTTGGCTCACTGCAACCTCCGCCTCCTGGGTTCAAATGATTCCTCTGCCTCAGCCTCTTGAGTAGCTGGGACTACAGGCGCACGCCACCATACCCTGCAAATTTTTTCTGTTTTAGTAGAGACGGGGTTTCACTATGTTGTCCAGGCTGCTCTTGATCTCCTGACCTCGTGATCCGCCTGCCTTGGCCTCCCAAAGTGCTGGGATTACAGGCGTGAGCCACTGCGCCTGGCCGACGCCAGCTTTTTCATGAACTATGGGATAAAAGTTTGTAAGAAAGGATAAGAATTCTGGTTTTTTTTTTTTAAACCTACAGAATATCATCAAAAAAGTGAATGGTCAGAAGTTTGTGTACAAGTTTGTCTCTTATCCAGAGATTTTGAACATGGATCCTATGACAGTGGGCAGGATTGAAGGTGACTGTGAAAGTTTAAACTTCAGTGAAGTCAGCAGCAGTTCCAAAGATGTGGAGAATGGAGGGAAAGAGAAACCACCTCAGCCTGGTGCCAAGACCTCTAGCCGCAATGACTACATACACTCTGGCTTATATTCTTCATTTACTCTCAACTCTTTGAACTCCTCCAATGTAAAGCTTTTCAAATTGATAAAGACTGAGAATCCAGCCGAGAAACTGGCAGAGAAAAAATCTCCTCAGGAGCCCACACCATCTGTCATCAAATTTGTCACGACACCTTCCAAAAAGCCACCGGTTGAACCTGTTGTTGCTACTATTTCAACCAGCCCAAGTATTTCTCCATCTTCAGAAGAAACTATCCAAGCATTGGAGACATTGGTTTCCCCAAAACTTCCTTCTCTGGAAGCCCCAACTTCTGCATCTAACGTAACAACTGTTTTTGCCACCACACCACCCATTTCGTCTATACCCCCTTTGCAGGAACCTCCCAGAACACCTTCGCCACCACTGAGTTCTCACCCAGACATCGACACAGACATTGATTCAGTGGCTTCTCAGCCAATGGAACTTGCAGAGAACTTGTCACTGGAGCCTAAAGACCAGGATTCAGTCTTGCCAGAAAAGGACAAAGCAAATAATTCATCAAGATCCAAGAAACCCAAAGGGTTAGAACTGGCACCCACCCTTGTGATCACAAGCAGTGATCCAAGCCCACTGGGAATACTGAGCCCATCTCTCCCTACAGCTTCTCTTACACCAGCATTTTTTTCACAGGTAACTCGCTCTTTATGGTATCACCATTGCTTTCATTTATTTGCCCTTTTAAGCAAATCCAGAATTTATACACTCAAGTTTGCTTTCTTTTACTTAGGTTTGTCTTAGAAAGGTTATGTGTGACTATCATGTGAAAGTTACCCCATTTCTCATCTTAATTAGGATTGCTAAAATAGAAAGTTTGGAGTATTTTCTTAAAAAATTCATTGTTCTACAATTAAATAAATATTTTGATTTTTCTGTTTCCTCCTAAAGAAAGTACACACGCTCTCTCGCTGTCTCTCAGTCTTATAAAACTCGTTGGTACCTTATAAAACAGTGATAATCTCAAGTTAGAAAACAGTAGGTCCTGAGAACCGTAAGAAAAATGACCAGTGTGACGTTGAGTAACAAGTTGGTACAGTTACTTTAGCTATTTATTAACCTGCTCATCTCACAGAACATTTTAATAGATTTTTCCCAGGCCTCATTATTAAAAAAAAACAAACATGTTGGTGTCTTGGTTACCCATTATTCCTCTGTACCTGAATTCCGGTTGGTTTTTCTATTTGGAAAAGACTTTATAAATGTTGACTTAAAAAGAGGTTAAGCACCAGAATCTCAGAATTTACCACCAAATAACTCATCCATGTAACCAAAAACCACTTGTACCCCCAAAAACTATTGAAATAAAAATTTAAAAATTTTTAAGTAGTTATTATCACCTTTATCTTTCTTAGCTTGTAAAAATCATTTATGAGTTGTCATGATAAAATTTCAGACTTGGAGATACTTGGAGTGGAGGATAGGGCAATATTTAGGTTTGGGTTATTTGTATGCTATTTCAAGGATAAAACATCCTGGTAAGTCATTCAGTGAATATTTTTGCTTTGTGTATTACAGACACCCATCATACTGACTCCGAGCCCCTTGCTCTCCAGCATCCACTTTTGGAGTACTCTCAGTCCCGTTGCTCCCCTAAGTCCAGCCAGACTGCAAGGTGCTAACACACTTTTCCAGGTAATTTGGTAAAAGTCTGTCTTCTGTAGTTGGAGCATGTTAAATGAAGAAAGAGGCAAAAAGGCAGGGTCCCACTATTCAGTTTAATCATTATAAAACTTCTGTTTAATAAATATTACTTTTTTATTTTTTGGGATGGCGTCCTCACCATGTCGCCCAGGCTGGAGTGCAGTGGCATATCTCAGCTCACTGCAACCTGCACTTCCCAGGTTTAAGCGATTCTCCTGCCTCAGCCTCCGGAGTAGCTAAGATTACAGGTGTGCACCACCACACCTGGCTAATTTTTGTGTTTTTAGTAGAGACCGAGTTTCACCACGTTGGCCAGACTGGTCTCCAACTCCTGACCTCAGGTGATCCGCACACCTTGGCCTCCCAAAGTGTTGGGATTACAGGCGTGAGCCATTGTGCCCTGCCCAATAAATATTATTTAGATTTATTTTTGAATTTCCAAATGTTAATTTTCTAGCTGGCAAACAGCTTGGATAAATACAGCAAAGTTTCATTTTCATTATTTACTATTACATTTGAGTTAGACCAAGAATTGTTCTATACTGTAGGAGATTTAGAGCCCACCCCAACTTTTTGTCACTAGAAATTCTCTATTTAAAAAAATTTAAAAAAAAAAAAATGGGCCAGGCACTGTGTGGCTCATGCCTGTAATCCCAGCATTTTGGGAGGCTGAGGCAGGAAGATCGCTTGACCTCAGGAGTTTGAGACCAGCCTGGACAACCTAAGGAGACCTTGTCTGTACTAAAAATTAAAAAAACAAAATTAAATTAGGCATGGTAGCACATGCCTGTGGTCCCAGCTACTTGGGAGGCTGAGGTGGGAGGACCGCTTGAGCCCAATAGATCAAGGCTGCAATGAGCTATAATGGCACCACTGCACTCCAGCCTGGGTGACACAATGAGACCTTGTCTCAAAAAAAACAGAATCCTCTCTCTCTCTCTCTCTCTCTCACTCACTTCCTGTCTCTCCCTCTGTCACACACACACACACACATTCACACATACACATACGGGGAAACTCTGCACATAGGTTCCTTCTTTTAATTAAGGATTTTTTTTTAAATTTTTTTTGAGATGGAGTTTCGCTCTTGTTGCCCAGGCTGGAATGCAATGGCGCTATCTCAGCTCACCGCAACCTCTGCCTCCCAGGTTCAAGCGATTCTCCTGCCTCAGCCTCCTGAGTAGCCGGGATTATAGGCATGCCCACCACACTAGGCTAATTTTGTATTTTTAGTAGAGACGAGGTTTCTCCATGGTGATCACTCTTGACCTCAGGTGATCCGCCCACCTCGGCCTGCCTCCCAAAGTGCTGGGGTTACAGGCGTGAGCCATTGCGCCTGGCCCAATAATTTTTTTTTTTTTTAATAGAGAAAGGTGTTGAAAATGGTACATCAAACACTCCCGTTTCTCCCTCACTCAGAATTGATAATCAACATTTTATATATACGGTTTTTAAAAAGTGAATATTGTATTATCTCTTCACCAAGGTGTTAGGAAAATTCTTGCCATTCCTAATAGGTTTAGCCATTATTTTGCCCAAAACACCTAGACGTTATAACTTAAAGACTTTCTTGGAGCCAATTCATTTACTTATTCAGGGTTGACTATCTCTGATTTTCTTATATTTTGTAATTTAACTTCTCATTCTTTTAGAAATGGAATGGTAGGGAAAAGGAAGAAAATTAAAAATCTACTTCTGCTTTTTTTTTTTTTTGCAAACATTTAAAATTATTGAATAGGAAAAAAAGTTGAGAATTTTTCATATGTTTTTTCATTGCCGCTTATGAGCAGATTGAGTTATAGAGTCAGGTGAGACCTTAAGCAAAGTCTAGTGCTCCTATAGCTTCAGCCTGGAATCTCCCTATAGAGCTGGCCTCAGAATACTTGATGGGGAACCTTTTTCTATTATGAATACCCTCTAACTATTCGTACCTTTCTGGATCTCTTTTTGAGGGTTTATGATTTGCTTCATAATTGAATTACACTCTATAGTGCATATTGTCATTTTCTCGAACTTTCTAAAACCTTCATTTGAGGTTAATTGTAAACCTGTGTACCTTAGGATGTGAAGGAAGGTACAGGTTGTTCTTTGTTTCTACTCCATCGAGGTAAGTTGGAGAATGTTAATATTTAATATGTTAGGACAAACGATTTTTGTTTTTAGTTTTTGTTATGACATCATTATTTCATGATAAACAGCCACTGCCTTTGTCCTGTAAGCCGTTGCAGAAGGCTGTTGTGTTTTGCCTCGGGTAATAGAGTAGGACAGAAAGTAAAAGCTGGGGTTGAGTAATAGGATGATAACGTGTTTTATTTTATTTCTCAGTTTCCTTCTGTACTGAACAGTCATGGGCCATTCACTCTGTCTGGGCTGGATGGACCTTCCACCCCTGGCCCATTTTCCCCAGACCTACAGAAGACATAACCTATGCACTTGTGGAATGAGTGAACCGAGGAACAAAGAACAGAGAGACATTCAACATGATTGCATTTGAAGTGAGCAATTGATAGTTCTACAATGTTAATAATAGACTGTTGTGATTTTTGCCATTCCCCATTGAAAGCATCTTTTTAGGATTGTCTTTGAATAGGACTCAAGTTGGACTATATGTATAAAAATGCCTTAATTGGAGTCCAAACTCCACCTCCCTCTGTCTTTTCCTTTTCTTTTTCTTTTGTTCTTTTCCTTCCTTTCTTTTCTTTTCTCCTTTCAAAATGTTTTGAGCTTTGTGCTGAAGAAATTTGTGGTGGGGTTTAGTGGTTGTGCTTTGCAAGAGCAATGAAGAACAAAGTTACTCCTTCTGTCTGTTGGGACCCTTTGGCTAGGAAAAATTATGCTTAGAATCTGTTATTTAAAGAAATATTTGTGAAATGAATTGGTATCTTTAGGACTAAGTGTGCTCTGTAGAATGGCTTAAAATGAGCTGTTCCTAAGCAGGGGAAAAAGAAGGATCATTCCTATTCATACAAAGTAAGATTGGAGCAGTCATACTGGGGAGATTGTTTTGTGTGAACTATAACATGTGTAAGCAACTCCATGAAAAGGCATCTTGTTTACGTTTATTCAGGGTGGGTCTCATAGCCATATGTGTGATCCCGTCTGAACCTGTCAACAGAGCATGGAGCTAGTCTATTTCACTGTAGAAAGATTTTTAGACCTGGGGTTTAAGACAGTTTTTGGAACACCTTGTGAGAATGTGGGACTTCACATCTAGCACAGAAATGCTGTTTGCCCTCTGGGTGGTATGATTATATGCCCATGGAATAGCATGGGCAAGGATCACTTTTAGGAGGATGAACTTGGATTTTGAATATTTGAAACATCTCTGAGTAAAAGATTTGATCAAATAACTTGAAACAACATGTAGGGGTTTTCTCAATTAGAAGATAACCGAGTGAAGGACCCTGTGTTTTTCCTGTTCATTTTACCTCATTTTCTGCTAAATATTTATCACCTTTCCTTTATGTTTAAGGTTGTTAGAGGTTATGATAGTTTTAAAGATGCAGTTAGGAAGGTAGAATTCAAAGCGAAGCCTCCCCAGTCAGTAGCGAAGTAAAGATGTGCTTATTTCTTTCAACTTTTTTGTTTTTTAAATGGGAAAGAGCAGAGTTCATTTAGGAATGCTTATACATAGGGATTGGATTGTTCATATTAGTAGTAAAAAATGTAGGCCTTCTTCTCTACATTACCAAATTTTTAAAATATTACCATATGGTAATCAATGCCAGGTACAAATTTGTTGGTTCTCCAAACTGAATTGATATCAGTATCACAGTGGAGTCTTTTGAAAAATTTGGCATTAAAGTCCAGGATTAAATTATATGTTGTCACCATTTACCACCACTACTACCCTCCCCCACCAACCTCTCCCACTGGTTAAACTCGTCTTCTAACCCTGTAGAATCACATGAACTAAATGGAATGAAGGAGTAAGGACTTAAGGCTCAAACTGACACTGTTACAAACTAGCATCTTCAGATGCATGGTATTTACTTTAAATGTGCTTATATATGTGTAGAGAAGCTCTTGTATAAGAAGACATCTATGCTAGCTAACTTAGTAGTAGTAGAGGGAACATATTCAGTGAGCTGCCTTTGTATCTGTAGTGTCGGAGACTTGTTACTGGTTCATTTGTGGTTATCAGCTGAAGGTTCTGTTCCTGAGATGTGCAATAGTAGTGTTGAAAGGTAGCGTTTAATAGTGATGGGGAACAGACATATTGGACTTTTTTTCCATATTGAATTATTTAGTTTGCATGCCTGTTTGAAATTGGACCTCTCAGCAGCACTTTGGAATAGTTTTATTAGGTTAACATTTTGTACATTAAATAAGTAGATATAGATGGTTGATTTAACTAGATGTGTTAAATTTTGAAAGCACAAAGGTATTTTATCTTTTTGAATTAAAGGAGAAAAGCCATTGATTTGTTTTCACAGATGGTATTTTTCGTAATTAACTGTCTCAGCACAGAGGTACCTTGGAACCAAGGCCACCATTGAAACTCAGTTGAAGCAACTTCCTAGCAAACCATTTTAGTGAGTCCTTTTTGCATAAACCTATAGCCTCTGAGAGGTGTAAGGCTGTCACAGATTGGTGATCTGCTATCTCTTTGAGATCAACTAATTTGGAGAAATGTATGTGTGCGTATCGTTTTTTAAGTCAAAGTTTACAACCTTACTGCAGGTGTATGAGGCAGACAGTTCAGTTTATAGACTACCTCCTTCCTGGAAAAGTCTCAGCTTCATATTCTGTTGAATATCCGCAGAATTCTTAGTGTGAAAGGTGATGTACCACTTCAGATCAGTTTTCACTGGAGAGACTTGTATTTGGTAGCTGTAGCTCATATCCATCCCTAGTCACTTTGCCAGGATGAATGCTGTTGGACAGCAGTAGCCTAAGTTACAGAAGGGGAACAGATTGAATGGGGTTTTGAGACATCTCTGATATCTTAGCTTTCCTTCTGCTCCGGCCACTATCCACTCAGTCGTGTGCTAGAAAATGTTTAACAACCAGGATCTCTGGGGTGGTGGTGGGGGAAGCCCTGAATTTGTAGCATTTGCTGATTTCTTTGATATAAATTAATTACTCCCCCTGCGGCTGATTTCAAGCCTACCACCTTAGAGTTGAGAAGGGATGTGCACAGTTGGCTCGGAGCCAGTGCTGGCAAACCATTGCATTTACTCCACCCAAGAGTGGATTTTCACATAATTTCTAAAATAATTTTTCTTGTTTATATACTGACTTTTAAAAATACAAAATTAAAATCTCATGTCTGACTTCAGTGATCTTTTTCTTTTTCTTTTTTTTAGAAATGAGATCTTTCAGTAATCCTTTAATTTAATTTTTTAGAGATGGAGTCTTGGTGTGTTACCCAGGGTGGACTCAAACTCCCGGGCTCAAGTGATCCTCCTGCCTCAGCCTCCTGCATAGCTGGGCTACAGGCATGCACCACCACACCTGGCTTAGTCATCCTTCTTTATTAATGGTTTGTCACAGTATGTTTGTGATGTTGTATTGCTCATGGCATACTTTATGTGTTTGAACAAAGGTGGAAATTTTCATTGATTTTTTTTTTTTTTTAATTTATGCACAAAGAATCTAGATTTTGAGGACTACGGTAAGAAAAAAAAAGAATTAGAGGCCCTTAAAAGGTCAACTGTAAGCTTTTTAGAGTTAAAATATGAGTTTAATTTTTTCCCACATTTTGACAGTTGAAATTTTGATAGGGACAGTAAGCCTATGAGCTTCTATTAGGCTACTGGATTTTTTTTAACTGGAAAATTCCTTGAAGATTTACATACTATATTACAGACTTTAAAAGTCAAGACTGACTGAAGTAAATCAGAGGTTTGGAATTCTGGAGCTGTAACTCCAGGCTGTTGATAGTATCACTTCAGTTCCATTCACCCCTGCATTGTGTGATGTCCAGTCTGACAGCATTGTTTCATCCTGATCTCAGACTTTCTACCGTGATTCTCAAGTTCTTACAGGTGTCTCTTTATGTTTTTGGTGAATGTGAGCACAGTTAGAGCCACTCAGTACCACTTCTCAATACCTCTGAAGCAGTGGTTCAGAAAAGGAGTGTCCAGCCTTTTTGAACACACAAATTGATCTGTAAAAGTTATCAAACATGGCCGGGCGCGGTGGCTCAAGCCTGTAATCCCAGCACTTTGGGAGGCCGAGACGGGCGGATCACGAGGTCAGGAGATCGAGACCATCCTGGTTAATACGGTGAAACCCCGTGTCTACTAAAAAGTACAAAAAACTAGCCGGGCGAGGTGGCGGGCGCCTGTAGTCCCAGCTACTTGGGAGGCTGAGGCAGGAGAATGGCGTGAACCCGGGAGGCGGAGCTTGCAGTGAGCTGAGATCCGGCCACTGCACTCCAGCCTGGGCGACAGAGCGAGACTCCGTCTCAAAAAAAAAAAAAAAAAAGTTATCAAACATAAAAACTTTCCCTATTAAGAATTCATATGGGTATATGTTAAACTATATACCGCTATACCAAAGTAATATGTCTGTTATAAAAAATACACAAAAATTGAAATGAAGGATGGCATAAAGAGTAAATCTTGAGGAGCAGTTATAATACTTTCTTCCCACACCCCAGTTCGTTGTCTTGTGCACCCTCCAGAAGCATACGCTTTACCTAAAGACTGCTGACTCAGCACATTCCCAGTCCAATCTCCAAACATGTATGATGTTCCTCTTATGATATATGGAGAAATCCTAGAGATCTGGAGTTTTTCAGGAGAGCTTATTGTCCGCTTTTGAAATTTCACATTAATTCTTTTTGATAAATTCCCAGATAATCATCCATTACCATATGTTTTCCACGGCTTCATTCGTATTACTTTCGTCAGTCTGTTGTCTCTTATCTTCATGTTAGGTATGACTCTTTTTATTTTACTAGTCTGCTCACAAACTTGTTTGGGCCTTATGTTGTATTTTACCAACAAATTTAGAATTATTTCAAGTTGTTTTATGTTAAAATATATAACAAGTTACATTTTCTTGCTGCATTAATACGTTTTTTATTTTTAAAATCTGATATTTCAGCAACTGAAGGAATACTTTTCTTCATAGGTCTGTTCTGTTTTTAACCTCACTGACTGTATATGTTTTATTTACCCGTGCCAGGAATCTAGAATCGTGCTTAGGTGCCATTCTTAGGTGTGAAAACAAGTTTGGAGACCAATGCAGGTCTCTGTGCAGAAACCTGGGGCTCTAAATGAATTACCAAACCAGTAGGAAAGTTAAAAAGACTACTCATGATGTAGTGTGTCATCTGAAGCTATGATAGAATATATTATTTCTAAAATAGTATTGAGAAGTTAATTATTCAGTCCATTGTAGTGTAGGTGAAGTGTGGAGGTCAGCCATAATTATCTTTCTTCAGCAGATACTCTGACGAGAGACCGGGTTCTATGGAAAATAGAATTATATTCTTGCTTTGGGATCAACAAATGTTGTGTTACTGTTTTAATTTTGCTGGCATTGCCTGAAACAAAGTGCCCTGTTATTCTTCTTATGTCATCAGAACTCTGCTTACTGAAGTTGAAGTTTTAATCTTAGAATCTAGAATTCTTGTGGCTGGTGGTATATTAAGAAAAGAAGGTGGTTTGATTTTATTTCTTGTACTTGGTGGAACCTTTTACTATAGGAGTCATGTTTTGACCTGTAAGCCGAGCAAATCTGAAAGGTGAATCATTAATGGTAGTATAATTGTTTCATTTGAAGCTGTCAGTTTCTTCAAGTCACTTCTCTGAAAAAAGTTGTGATAGATGGATAGCCTGCCAGAAAATAGCAATTTCTAAGGTGCTGCCATCCACACTTACTTATTGTGAAATATGAAAATCCAGAGTGGTTTGTGTGAGAGGGGAAATACTGGCTGTAAGCTTTCTACAGAAAACAGGAAATTCATGCTGTTGTTGACATAATTTTAAAGGAAACTTTTAACAAGAATATTCATGAGGGATACAGTCAACATAGTTAATCTCTTGAGTGCTAACCATTTGAGTATAGTCCACATCAGGAAGTTTTATGAGGTTGAAAACTTTACTTTGAAATATTTAATTGGGAGACTAGACCATTTCTTTCCAAGTCATTCTGATTTATTGTCCTAGTAAATGTATGTGTATGCGTATATACTGATGTGTTGACTGAATGTGTGTGTGTGTGTAAATCTGTTTTCAGAGGGAACATACATTGATGGCTCCTAGTCTATTTTATACTAAAACTTAAAAAAATTTTGCTGCACTTTGCAGTTGCCACTTTTTAAAAGATTAATGCTTTGCACATTTCAGTAGGCCTTAAAGACGAATTGCTTGCCAACATTTTAGAAATACATTGCTTACATGTGACATACTCTAAACAAAGTCATCGTAAACTGTTCTCTTAGGTTCATGTATTATTGAGCAAATAAGGATGTCCTTTCTTAAAATTTCTACATTTATGTTTGCTTTTGTGTAAAATCTTTATTAGTTTGTGTTGTAAGTTTCTCCAAGAGGAGGTTTATACTGGAAGCAGTATTTCTAAAGTACAGGGATTCGACCATGGATTGAATACAGTAGTGGAGGAATGCTGGCATTGTGGCCTAATTTATCCTTTTAAACTGTATGTCATTAGTATTAGCCAAAACCTCCGAGTAGAGTGTCTTGGGCTGAATGATCTTCTCAACTTCGCCTTGTTTCCCGTCTCATAAAGGCTCCTTCTGGTTGTTTTCCCTTGCAGGGATTGTGAGTCGTGCTCACACAGGCCTGGTGTCTTCTGGATGGGGTCAGGGAGGAGGTGGGGGTTTCCTGTGGCTAGCTCAGAGTTCTAGCCAATGGAATCATTCAAGAATGCCTAAAGTTCAGGGGTGGGAATGCCATATATTGGTGTTAATCACTTGGCACTTTCTTGGGCACCAATATTAGCACTGTTTGATTTTTAATAACTGGAAGCACTTAATTATTTTTGTTTAATTTCAACTTAAGGATATTGAGGGTCAGGGAAGTAAGGTTTATTTCTTGTTTATGTTTTCTGGAATTTATAGGGTGTTTGTAGAAGGGATAAATGGGTTACCTAATGAGCCGTTCCTCTGGGCTCTCTAAGGTATGCCCTTTTGGCTAGGATATTTTACAATAATTTGCAAGCTTTTAATATTGTGCTTTGTAAAAATTAACGATTTTTTAAAATAATTTGCAATTGATAGATTACACTTAAATTTTTAAAGTATCCAATTTTAAGTTTCTTTTCCGTTTGGTCATTGTTGCTTATTGTCTATTGTGTAGGGGACACAATCCTAAGATACTTCATTGTTTTGTTTCTTGGGGCAGTATTAACCAGTGGCCTTTGTATGTACATTCATTGCTTACATTTATTGTTTATGTGGTAGAGTAGCATTTTTATGAACTTCCCTGTTCAGTATTAGTGAAATTAACAGATGCATATATGTAAAGATAGAAAAGAAATGAATACAATTAATTTTTTATTCATTGAGTCCTATTTATTTGTTTTGGCCCTGGATCTTTTCTAATCACAATTATATTTCTTTACTTTTGCCTTTGAGCATTTTCATTTATCTTTGTGGGCAGGGAAGATTAAATATGAATTCAGTCCAGTCATTTTGTTACCGGTTGGCTTTAGTTTGAGGCAAGTAAAAATTTTTGATTAAAACTTAGAATTACGCCCTTGCTTTATCAAATAATCAAATTGGCTAAAAAATAAGGGTATGTAACTTTTCATTTTGAAGAACAAACCAGTAATTTTTCATGAGCCCTACTCGATCTTCTTTTAAGAAGACCTTCCTAAGAGACAATTAGGGATGACTTTGATTAATGGGAAATAACTCTAGGTTGGATTATTTTAAATTTCATACACCCAGTGATTTAACCACAGTGGCAGTGGCAGTTTGTGAACCATCAAGTATGGACGTCACTTAAAAATTAAAAGATGTTTAATAATAAACTCTTAATTTTCATTCCACCAATCTGTAATTCAGAAGAAAAGCATACGTCTGCCATGGGACTATTGCAGTGCGTTCCATCAGTGTTAACACAGGACAGATGTGTTTTTTTTTTTTTGTTTTTTTTTTTTTTGAGACGGAGTCTTGCTCTGTGCCCCAGGCTGGAGTGCAGTGGCACGATCTCGGCTCACTGCAAGCTCCGCCCCCCCGGGTTCACGCCATTCTCCTGCCTCAGCCTCCTGAGTAGCTGGGACTACAGGCGCCCACCACCTCGCCCGGCTAATTTTCTTGTATTTTTAGTAGAGACGGGGTTTCACCGTGTTAGCCAGGATGGTCTCGATCTCCTGACCTCGTGATTCGCCCGTCTCGGCCTCCCAAAGTTCTGGGATTACAGGCTTGAGCCACCGCGCCCGGCCCAGATGTGTTATTTTATGTATATGTCTTAGTTTGGGATATGTGGTAGTAAGAACATGTCAAGAGTGCTTTCTTCAAACCTGTCAGCTCAACTGAGAAGACAATTACTTCATTGTTTATTTTTTCCCTTGTTTTATTGAAATCTATATCTCATATCCAGTATCTAACACTTTGTAGAGATACTTACATATAATGTAAGTGCATACCTACCCAAAGGAATGGATAACTGTTAAAGTGTTACTAATAGCTTATCTTAGTTAATTTCAGCACAATTTACATTAGGGACACCTAAAAAGCGCCTTCAGAGTATTAGAAGCACCTTTTTTTTTTCTTTTTCCTAAAAAAGCAATTAAAATGGTCACTGCTAACATTTATTAAAATTCATATTAGTTGATGAAACAGCTGGAGGGAAGCTGCCATATCACCTAGCTAAGCAGTCTGACTTACCTGTTGGGAAACAAAGAGATACTGCTCTAAGATTGATTAGGATGATTGTAGCTAGAGTCTTGAATTCTATCTGTATGTGGCAGAGAAACTTTATAGAGAGTGTAGAGGTGAGTGAAAGGATGCGAAAGCACTTTGAGGGCTTTATAATAATATGCTGCTTGAAAAATAAATGTGTAGTTGATACTCAAGTGCATCTCCAGACATAGTAAGGGGTTGCTCTGACCAATCAGGTGATCATTTTTTCTATCACTTCCCAGGTTTTATGCAAAAATTTTGTTAAATTCTATAATGGTGATATTATGCATCTTTTAGGAAAGATATACATTTTTAAAAATCTATTTTATGTAAGAACTGACAGAGGAATTTGCTTTGTATAATGCAAGCTGGCTTTACAAAAGCACTGTAGCAAATTTACTACAAGTCTAAAAGTATACAGATATGTTAATAGATATATGTGCAACTAGATATGGACAGCAATTGTATTTTTTTAAATAAATATTTTTAACAAAATGATTTTCTGAATTGATTATTTATTTCCCTTCTCTCACATTCATTGAAGTGGTCTCTTTACAGTCTCTGTATTACATTTTCATCCATGCTAACTGTGGGTCAGGAAAGAGTTGTTTTCCCAATGGTTATCATTAAAATCTGGCCTTCAACAATTTGGTATGTATCTGCATTAAAATATTTAAAGTCTAGATTCAGATAGGTGGTGAACACGGGAGATTGTAAAATGATTGTTGACATAAAAGGAATTAAGAGAGAACTGAGTGGCTAGAAAAAATATTCACTATGTGAAATCTCTTATTTTACTTGAAAAATTTGTTTACATTCAAAAAGAGTTTTTAAAAATTTAATCAACTGGGTGCAGTGGCTCACACCTGTAATCCCAGCACTGTGGGAGGCCAAGGCGGGTGGATCACCTGAGGTCAGGAGTTTGAGACCAGCCTGGCCAACATGGTGAAACCCCATTTCTACTAAAAATCCTCCCAAAATTAGCCGGACGTGGTGGGGTGTGCCTGTAGTCCCAGCTATTTGAGAAGCTGAAGCAGAAGAATCACTTGAATCTGGGAGGCAGAGGTTGCAGGGAGTTGAGATCACACCACTGCACTCCAGCATGGGTGACAGAGCAAGACCCTATCTCAAAAAAAAAAAAAAAAAAAAATTAGAGGCTTTTATCTAGCCCTTGTAAAAAGCAATTTAGACTTCACTTAGCAAATTAAATTAGGCTTTTTCAGAATTGGGTCAAAATAATATACATAAGGGAAAGTGGGTTGTTTTGTTTTGAGACGGAGTTTTGCTCTTGTTGCCCAGGCTGGAGTGCAGTGGCGCGATCTCGGCTTGCCGCAACCTCCACCTCCTGGCTTCAAGCGATTCTCCTGCCTCAGCCTCCTGAGTAGCTGGGATTACAGGCATGTGCTACCACACCCAGCTAATTTTGTATTTTTAGTAGAGACGGGGTTTCACTATGTTGGTCAGGCTGGTCTCAAACTCCTGACCTCAGGTGATCTGTCCGCTTCGGCCTTCCAAAGTGCTAGGATTACAGATGTGAGCCACCGCACCCAGCCCAAATTGGGGTGTATAGGTGGCAAAATGACGGCAGAGAGAGCTGTTTCATATCTCTAAATGAAAATCACAGGAGGCTAGAGTGACAGATTGTTCTGGGGCAAAGGGGGAAGTTCACTACCCTGGTGAAATGGGTGCAATGTCCCTTTGGTTGGTGGGTCAGTCAGCATGTGGGGCACAGTGAGGAGTGCTGCATGCTCCTAACACACTGCTCTCAGAGTATCACCTGCGACGGCAGCCCCATGAGGCAAAATCAGTTTGGGAAATGGGTTCTTCACAGAAGTTCAAAAGGGATTTCAGAATATAAAGAGTGCCAAGCCCTTCAGTTAAAAAGTCTGTTTAGGCTGTGCGCGGTGGCTCACGCCTGTAATCCTAGCCCTTTGGGAGGCCAAGGCAGGTGGATCACGAGTTCAGGAGATCGAAACCATCCTGGCTAACACAGCGAAACCCCGTCTCTACTAAAAATACAAAAAATTAGCCAGGCGTGGCTGCAGTCCCAGCTACTCGGGAGGCTGAGGCAGGAGAATAGCGTGAACCCAGGAGGCGGAGCTTGCAGTGAGCCAAGATCGTGCCACTGTACTCCAGCCTGGGCGACAGAGCGAGACTCCGTCTCAAACAAAAAAAAGCCTGTTTAAGTCACCACCGTTTTCTAACCTTTCTGACTGTTGACACTTCTTTTGAGAAGCCTACCTGTTTTGCAAGCACTTTCTGTGTTTCATAGTTGCAGTTAATGACAAACTAATACCCTAATATTGGGTAATTTCCCAGGGTTGGCATTATCAGGTAGGAGATAATAAGTAACAGTTATATGATTTTACACTGATTGTTGCTACAAAACACTGTACTTACTGGAGGACATCTTGTAACTGCAGGGGGTCAATGAAAATGACTTCATTTTATTAAATGAAACAGAAGTGGGCCGGGTGCAGTGGCTCATGCCTGTAATCCCAGCACTTTGGGAGGCTGAGGCGGGCAGATCACTGGAGGTCAGGAGTTGGAGACTAGCCTGACCAACAGGTGAAACCCTGTCTCTACTAAAAATACAAAATTAGCTGGGCATGGTGGTGCATGCCTGTAATCCCAGCTACTTGGGAGGCTAAGACAGGAGAATCGCATGAACCCGGGAGGCGTAGGTTGCAGTGAGCCAAGATCACGCCATTGCACTCCAACCTGGGCAATGTGACCACAAAATTTATATCTTCAGCCTTGACTTCTCTTTTAAACTCTAGACTTCTATATCTAACAGCCTTCTTGACATCCAAGATTGCATCATAAGATGATCATGTCCAAAATAGAACTCTAAATGTCTCCCCATGGCATTCCAGAGTTAAATGGCTTCATCATGTATCCAGTTACTTAGGTCAGATTCCTTCAGGTCATCCTTGATTCTTTTTTTGTTTGTTTGAGACGGAGTTTCACTCTTGTCACCCAGGCTGGTGCACAGTGGCGTGATCTTGCCTCACTGCAACCTCTGCCTCCCAGGTTAAACCAGTTCTCCCACCTCAGCCTCCCAAGTAGTTGGGATTACAGGCGCCTGCCACCACACCCGGCTAATTTTTGTATTCTTAGTAGAGACAGGGTTTTGCCATGTTAGCCAGGCTGGTCTCGAACTCCTGACCTTAGATGATCCATCTGATTCGGCCTCCCAAAGTGCTGGGATTACAGGCATGAGCCACCGCGCCTGGCTCATCCTTGATTCTTATCTTTCTCACCCTACACCCAATCCATCAGCAAATTCTGTCAGTTTCACCTTCAAAATATTGCTTGAATCCAGTCACTTTCACCACTTCCGTTGCTATCTACATTTCCAAGCCACCAGTATTTTTTCAGTCTATTGCAGTGGTACTCAGATGGTCTTCCCAGTTCCATGCTTGCCCCACAGTCTCTTTTCCATAGCAACCAGTGATACTTCACATATGTAAATCAGATCGTGTCATTTGCCTGCTCACAACTCTCCCAGTCATATCACTCAAAAAAACCTGTACACATACCATGACTTATAAGATCTGGCCTGTAGCAACCACTCCCACTTGTTCTGTGTGACTCTTCCTCACTGCAGTTGAGCCATACCAGCCTACTTGCTGTTCCTCCAGTACCATAAGCATATTCCAGCCTAAGGTTCTTGTACTTGCTGTGTCCCCTGCCTGATAGGATGTTTTCACATACTTGGATAGCTTGGTCTTACATATCATTTAGTTTTCTACACAAATAGGACCTCCTTAGAAAGGCCTTCCAGAGCATCTCTCTCTCCTTTTTTTTTTTTTTTTTTTTGAGACAGAGCCTCACCCTGTCACCCAGGCTGGAGTGCAGTGGCACAATCTCAGCTCACTGTAACCTCCACCTCCCGGGTTCAAGTAATTCTCCCACTTCAGCCTCCCCAGTAGCTGGGATTACAGACTACAGGTGTGCACCACCACACCCAGCTAAATTTTGCATTTTTAGTAGAGATAGGGCTTTGCCATGTTTGCCAGGCTGGTCTTGAACTCCTGATCTCAGGTGATCTGCCCGCCTCAGCCTCCCAAAGTGTTGGGATTACAGGTGTGAGCCACTGCGCCTGGCCCCAGAGCATCTCTTGACATTCCCTATTCCTGCCCCCCTTCCCTGCTGTATGTTTCTTTGTGGTGCTACATTACCCCGCACCCTGTGGCATGTTACATAATTTGTTTGCTGTCTGTATGTCTTCACCTGCGGTATAATCCCTGTGAGGCAGGGACTTCTGTCTCAGTCACCACTGTATGTCTGTACCTAGATTAGTGCGTTGAACATAGCAGGTGCTTAACAAATCCTTTTTGACTGAATAAATGAAATTCACTCTAAAAGAACTCTATGTCACTGTGTCTTCTTTTAGTGAATCAGATGTGCCTGATGGGTTAGATTTCCATACACAAGTAGCAGAGGGAAATCTGAAAACGTTGATTCCACAGGATTCTGAAATGTCCAAATTCCTGAAAGGAAGTTGAGGAAGAAAGTCCTACTTGTGTAACTGATTGAGAAGTGTGTGGTGTAAGAATCGATCTGCCTTTTCCTTATTCTGATTTTATGTAATAGGGAATAGTAGCACTCAGCCCTGCTATGAGAGGTTCTTCTTTTATTTAATTTTTTTTTCTTTTTTTAAAAATATCAGTTTCCCTTGTGAGACAGTTTTCTTTCTTCTAAAATATAAGCCATATTAACTTATAGTATGAGACAGACCTGTCTCTGGGAACATCAGGCCATTTGTTTCTGAGTTTATACAAGAGGATCAATTGTTCTTCGTAACGGATAACACACTTACTAAGTTGAAATGTTTTATTTTAGGAAAGGTACTCTTAGATTTGTTTTAATGTTGTTTTCTGTATTAACAAATTAGTCACAATCAACTTCGATATAGCCATTGATTCTTCTTTCTAAGTCTGTATAAAAAGGATATTTTCTTGAAAAACCGCAAGAAAAATACAACTGCTTTTTCATTGCCCAGGTCAGTCACTCGCTACAGTCAGACTGCATTTAAATTAGACTGGCATCTAATACTTCTGAGTATTTACAAACATAATTAAAACTATACTCCTAGACCACCAGCTTTCAAAAACGTTGGATCTGCTTGACTTGCAATAAATATGTACCAAACATGAATAATTTCTAAGCTGCTTATGAAGAGGTTTTAAAAATTACTAACATTTATTAAGCAGTTTCTGTGTCAGGCATATTGTGAGTGCTTTATACAAATTCGCTTAATTTTTTCAGAATTCCATTGAGGTAGGGTAGGTACTTTTAGAAATGCCATTTTACATGTGAAAAGTGAGGTTGGAAGAGCCTCAGTAACCTGCCCAGGGCCACACAGCTAGAAGGTGAGCCAGTGCTTGAGCCACGTTTCTCTTTCCAGCCAGATTCTCAGCACTCAGCTGTGCTGCTGTTGGTCACAGCTGGCTGACTGGACCAGGAAGAACCTTTTAGTGTCAGGCATGTGAATCACAGCACTTGGGACAGGTTACCAAGAACCATGATCACTTAATTTTTATATTTATACATGTACATTTGTATATACATAGAGAAGGTGCAGGCAAAACCATTTTACAGTTACTCTAACAGCCATTTGCTACTGCCAACAGTCTCAGGACTGATCCCTGTCTAAAGCTGGCAAGTTTACATTCTCCTTGTATCACTGCAGGATTTGCTCTGGACAGAAGCGGTAACTCCTGAACAAATTCTGCTTTCAGTCTACTACTGCACAGCTTGAATTGTTCAGTACGCCCAGCTTTTTGTGAAAGAAAAGGCCTTGCCATGGTATAAAGAGTTTTTTTCCCCCTATAAAAGATGTAATATTTTTGGCCGGGTGCAGTGGCTCACGCCTGTAATCCCAGCACTTTGGGAGGCTGAGGCGGGCAGATCATGAGGTCAGTGAGATAGAGACCACCCTGGCTAACATGGCGAAACCCTGTCTCTACTAAAAATACAAAAAATTAGCTGTGCGTGGTGGCATGTGCCTGTAGTCCCAGCTACTCGGGAGGCTGAGGCAGGAGAATCGCTTGAAACTGGGAGGCGGAGGTTGCAGTGAGCTGAGATCACGCCACTGCATTCCAGCCTGGGCAACAGAGTGAGACTCCATCTCAAAAAAAAAAAAAACAAAAAAAAGATGTATCATTTTCATTAGGTATTTTCAGAAATTCTTAGTGCTGTTTCTATATCTTTTATATGCTAGTCAGTGTCAGTAAACAAAAATGGAACATCCATCTCCTTCTCCTGGGCGATTTCTGGACCAGTTAGCCTTGATTACTAGCAGTGGTATGCTGGTAAATGTTTAAACACTGGCTCTCTGGGATCTGTAGCTTTTGCCAGTGTCCATGCTAACACTCCCACCTGGCTGATTGCAGGCTACCAACATGCTATCACCAAGAGTGGGGTTGGACGAGGTGCACAGTAGCACACCATCATACGTAGTAATTCCACCACACAGGTACCATGGACAGAAATTACCTCAAGAGCAGCAAGATAAAATTAGGAAGTGATATGCTTTGAATATTTATTACCTTTGTTTTAAATGTAATTGATTTAATTATAAGTTTGTATGATTTGATTTTTAATAATGGCTGCATTTAATAACCAGCTGTCAACATGAAAATTTTACAATCAGCTTTTCTAAGCTGGTATGAGCTAGCTTAGCATACCACTACATTAGTATACCAAAGAGAGCAAGATTCCACTTCTCCTTTTAGTGTCTGAGAATATAGATAAGCTATTGATGTCTGCAGCGGGAATTTAAGGGACTTTGGACTATTAAGTGAAAAGCACAAAAATCCTTTGAGCATGCCAGAGAATAACTTGCAGCTTGTTTTGCTTAAATTGAAATATATCTACATATAGCAATGATCGTGGAGCTTTACAATTTCAACCTATTTTTACAAACTTCAATGAAGAATGATCTCAAACCCAGAGTATGGTCCATGCATGAGGTGACAAATGGAGTGAAGCACGCGGCTGTCTCCTTCCTTCCCATCTGGGTATCTGGACAGCTCTTACCAACAGTCTGAACCAGGGAAGAAGGTAACTTGAGAAGCCAGGTAAATTTCTAATGATTTTGACCAGGTACCAGGACCCAATTTAATTTCCTCTACCCAACCAAGTTTTAGTGGAGAAGAGTTAACGGTCATTGAGAGCGCCTCCACCACCACCCAGCTTTCTGAAACCGTATGGTCGTGCTGGTGATCAAGAGGCTGAAAGTCTTCTCTTGCCTCCTTCACCCAGTTTTACCTCTGGTAGCACTCAGAGTTTTCCATTGCAATTGATCTGTCTTGGGTAGGAACTACAAAAGAAAAACAAAACAAACAGGTAGCATGTTTCAGCAGCTCTGATGAGATGCAGCGATGATTCATTCTGAGAACTTACCCAGTCTGTTTGTTTCTCTGCCATTCTGTGGCTCTAGAGGGAGCAAAGTGAAAAGTCAGACCCCCTAGTTCTGGCGAACAGTTGGTGGAGGCAGTTTCCTGAGACTACTGTCTAGGGCTTGGGGAATGTGTCTATCTCCCATGAGTAAGGAACCCATTAAGTGTTACTCATTTAATATTCAGTAAATATTAATTGAATGTAGGTCTTCAATGAAACTCTGCACTGTGGGAACCAGTACTGCTGTCTCAGAAGTGAGGCTCTAGTTAGTGCTGTTTTGGGGGCCACCTTTCCTTCTGGGCCTTTGTACTGAGTGTTTAGAGGATGGATATGTTAACCCACTGAGAGCAGATGGTGGATGCCTGTTCCTTTAGTCTTTTCATGATTAGTTTGCTTTTTATAGAGAGGACAAAGTCTCTGCCTGGGCACCTTCTCTTTAAGAACTGGCTTTGTGGCCGGGCGCGGTGGCTCAACCCTGTAATCCTAGCACTTTGGGAGGCCGAGACGGGTGGATCACGAGGTCAGAAGATCGAGACCATCCTGGCTAACACGGTGAAACCCCGTCTCTACTAAAAAATACAAAAAACTAGCCGGGCAAGGTGGCAGGCGCCTGTAGTCCCAGCTACTCGGGAGGCTGAGGCAGGAGAATGGCGTAAACCCAGGAGGCGGAGCTTGCAGTGAGCTGAGATCCGGCCACTGCACTCCAGCCTGGGCGACAGAGCCAGACTCCGTCTCAAAAAAAAAAAAAAAAAAAAGAACTGGCTTTGCACACAGCCGATACAGTCCCTGGGCACTTTGAAAGCAGTGGGCAAAAGCACAGGTAAGGGCTCAGGGTTATGAAAATAGCTTTGGGACTCCCCCTGCCTGGGGTCTCTAGAAGGGAGACTATTCTTAGGAGTTGTCTCTGCCCTGAAGGAGGCTTTCTTTGCTACTTGGCCTGAAGGACTTCTTTTTGAAAAAAAGATTTGGACTAGAATCAAAATCCTGAACTGCAAAGAGATGGCCAATTAGGCCGTTGGGCTGAGTTCCAGCCAAGGAGTCAGGCTCTGCCTTTCAGTGCCCTGAACAGGCTGGAAAGAGATTCTTGGCTCATGGTTCCGTGGTATGGTGGGATGCAGGAAGCCAAGTTCACAATCCATGCCCCTCTGCTAATGGAGAAACCATGAGTCAGCTGACCCAGCTCTCGCCTATCTTAAGAGTCCAGCGCAGACAATCGTATGGAAAGCAGGAAGAGGGGAAAAGGAAGCTGTAGAAAAATAAACATTTCCTTGCATTTTACTTGGAACAGAGCAGCGTTTCTGGCACGTTAAGATCCATAGCATGTCCCCTGTTTCCCCCCACCCCCCACCCCCGCTCTGTTTTCCTCCTCTTGTGTAGAAACAGATTCTTTCCTTACCTGATGGGAGTCCAGGGTGCATCCTGTGGAAAAACAGGAGCAAGATATAGAAGGTAAAAGCCAGGCAACCAAAGATCACGCCACAGACCAGGAAACTATAGCTGCCCTGAGCCTGGAATATCTGCCAAAGGGGAAAACACAGAGAGACAGACCATTAAAACTTCATGTGGAAGGCGTATTGGAGGAAGCAGCCTTCTCCATCCTTGGCTGGTTTTTCAGTCAAGTTGAGGCCCGACACACCAAGAGATGGAATCACGGGGAGGAGGGAGACCGTGGCCTTATTTCAAGTTATGTGTCTGGAGAAGGCTGAAGTCTTGCTCTAAGGCAGGGGCTGGACCTCGTGACCCCCTGCAGTCCCTTGGCAGCTCTGTGTTCTGGAACCTTCTGACAATCTCTATCATCACTGAAATTTCAGTCATACTAGGTACTTCTATACCCATAAGCCCTAACCAGAACTTTGCAAAGGATATATTGTTTTAATCTTTTATTATGAGAATTTAAAACATGTTAAAGTAGTATATGGAGCTCCAACGAACCCATCACTCAACTTTAGCAGTCAGCACCAGTTTCATCTGTGGCCTTGCGCTTCTTTTCTGCACTAGGATACACTAAAGCAAGTCCCAGACATCATGTCATTTCAATGAGGAGGGTATGGTGAGATGTAGCTCTTTCTCTCCCTCCAGCAGGGCAAAAGAGGAGGAAAGGAGAATTGAGTCACGATGAGGGAGATTTTGGAGGCTGAAAGATCTAGATGTGAGGTCGTCTCTGTCAGTTACTAGAAGTGTGATTCACCTAGGGCAAGTTGCTAAATTCATCTGAGTTTCCAAATCCTCTGTTGTAAAAAGGGGAATAATCTACATTATAGTATTCAATAAAAAGTAGATGTTAGGTTTTTTGTTTTTTTTTTTTCCTGGTGAACAAATGAAACATGGGTAGATTTGAAGAGAACTGGAAGAGTTGGCCTTCTCAGTCAGGGCCAGAGTTGGGCAGGAAGCCGGGCCCTCTGCAGTGCGGCCAGAGGCTGTGAGAGGTGGGGTAGGGAGTGGTGGGTTCCGAAGGCACGGAAAAAGAACTCTGACTGCAGCTCCAACCCATCTCAGGCTCTGAGAGCTAAATAGCATTCCCACGGGCCACCTCTGGCTCCGCTCCCAGACATGGCTTGTGTTTGCTTTGGACTTTTCCATGCATCCGTTCACATCTCCAGATCCCACATATGGAGACTCAGCTCTCAGGGCTGGCTTGGAAACGGAAACAGGTAACGCCGGCACAGGGGCCCTGCTGGCTTTGCAGGAGACTCAGGAAAGGGACAGTTTGAGTTCAGAAGGCGGCTATTTGCATCTTCTCACCTGTCAGAGGAGTGCTCCCCAAATGCTCCCCTCGCCCTTAAAGGTCCCCACATACCGAACCAACCAGCATCTGTAGCACCATCTCGCCAACTCCTGCCCCTGTCACCAGCACTGTGGTTGCACAGCCTAACAAAAAGAGAAGGTTTGGTTTGGTAAAGGCAAGTTAAGGAGACAGAAGTCAGTGTTACAATCCAGGTTCTTGGCCAGGCGCAGTGGCGTATGCATTTTGGGAGGCACATCCTAGCACTTTAGGAGTCAGAAGTGAGAGGATCTTTTGAGGCCAGGAGTTCAAGACCAGTCTGAGCAACATCACAAGACTTCGTCTCTACAAAAAGTAACTTTTTAAAAAATTAGCCAGGAATGTTGGTGTGCACCTGTAGTCCCAGCTACTTGGGAGGCTATGGTGGGAGGATCCCTTGAGCCCAAGAGCTGGAGGCTGCAGTAAGCCATGATCGCACCACTGAATTCCAGCCTGGGTGACAGAGTGAGACCCTCTCAAAAAAGGGGGAGAAAATAAAAAAAAAAGCAAACTTAGGTTGCTTCTGGGAAACCTCTGGAAGATGGCATGGTGGAAAGGACTACTTTGGATTTCTCAGACATGAGCCTGTAACTTTGCTTTGGGAATGCCGAGGTCTTACTGTCATTTTGTCCCTTCCTTGTTCTGAAACCTTCAATTGCTCATCACTCTCTCAGGGTAGATCCCATCTTGCTTAGCCCTGGCATTCAGCACCATTCCCATTCTGACTGCTACCTACCTTTCTAGAAAGATTGCTTGATATCCTGAGACTCGCCCTCTGGTGCAGGCAGACTGGTGTCTTCGCTGTCCTGGCATTGCACTGACCAGCCATACGCTTTGATGAGTCTGGCAGCATGGCGCAGACCTTCAGAGCCCAAGCTTCAGAGTCAGATGGGTTCAAAGTCACATAGCCATGTGACCTTAAACAAGTTCCCTAACTTCTCTAGGCCTTGGTTTCCTTCTCGGTAAGATGGGCTTCACACATCCTTCACAGAGTTACTGTGTGGGTAACTCTGATGTAAGACATGCCAAGAGCCCGGCATAGGACTGGCACACAGTAAACTCAAAACCAGTCCAACTCTCTGCCCAAGCCCTTCAGCACTGCCTTCAGGATGAAGGCCAAGGGCTTTCATGTGGTTGCAGGGCCCTTTAGACTCTGCCCCTGCTGACGGCTCAGGCTTCTCTCTCCCCCTGCAACCCCCATACTCTCACCTCCAGGCCAACACACACCTTTACTCCCCACTGAACATTCCTCCTCCTCCTCTTTTCTGGTAAATTATCATTCACCTTTTTTTTTTTTTTTTTTTGAGACAGAGTCTTGCTCTGTCACCCAGGCTGGAGTACAGTGCCTTAGCCTCCCAAGAAGCTGGGATTATAGGCATGCACCACCACATCTGGCTAAGTTTTGTATTTTTAGTAGAGATGGGGTTCCATCATGTTGGCCAGCTGGTTCCCATTCATCTTTTAGGTCCTAGTTTTGACTTCCATCAGTAATGTTCCTCCCTGGTCCCTAAGCCTGGATGGGTTGCTTCTCTGTGCTGTGCTATCACCCTGCACCTGCTCTCACCACACTGTGTTGACCAGCCAGCCCCTCCCCACAAGGCTGGAAGCCCAGGAGAGGATGGCCATGCCTTGTCATATAGATCACTGGCATAAACCAGTGCTTGTTAGTAGCACAGCAGCTAACACATAGTAGACACTATTTTTTTTTTTAATAAAATGGTTGTCATCATTGTCTACTCTGGACTTCATGTTCCTTCTAGCTCGTTCAGTCTCACTTATGTTCAGACTTGTCTCTGTGCCTTTGCTCTCATTCTGTTCACTGCCCCACCCTGCCCAGGAATGCCTTTCCATTTTCCTCTCTGCTTTTCTAGATTCTGGGCCAGCTCACATCCCATCCCCTCTATGAAGCTACTTTTATTTAAATCAACACTGCCCCCTCACTCCCTTCCCTGAATTCCAGTAGCACCCAACTGTCTGTTCTACTCATTTGTTTAAGAAACTGAGGACCACTGGGTTCTGTGCTAACCACTGAGGATGCTCAGGTGAATACTAAGAGTTAACAAGACATTGAATGCCTGTGAGCCAGCTTCGATGCTAAGTCAAAAGCTTTACATTTTTTCTGATTCACAAAACAATCATAAAAGGCAGGTATTTGCATCCTTATTTTACAGATGAGAAAACTGAGGCTCAGAGAGGGGAAGGAAGTGAAACTGCACAAGGTCATAAAGCCAGTAACTCTGGAGGCAGGACGGCCAGGTGTGCAGTTGCCTGCACAGCCCATGCTCTTACCCTTGTCCCTTGCTGGGGTCATGTTGTCTAGGAGAAGAAGCAGATAACATAGGTACAAAAGTCTTGAGATGGGTCAAACATGAGAGACAGGGGCAACGTCAAAGGGCACAAAGGGGAGGCACACCTTTCCAGTGGGGATCAGAGGAGCTTCCTGGAGGGGGATGCTTCCTGGAGTTGGGTCTGGAAGGAAGAGCAGGCAGATAAAGGGGCGAGATGGAGCGGGGAGGATGTTCCGGGCAGAGGGTTCACCACGTGCCAAAGCAGGCAGGTACAGAACAGTTTTTGTGCTATCAGGGAATGGCATGTAATTTGTGGCTAGGTTGCAGGCTTCGAGGGGAAGCAGGGAGAGAGAAGGCTGGAGAGAAAGATGCTTCATAGGTAGATCTGGAGGTTGTGATCAGCTCTATTTTCTGGGTTTTTTGGGGAACACTTCACATATTTGCATGTCATCCTTGAACAGGGGCCATGCTAATCATCTCTGTGTTGGTCCAAGTTTAGTACATGTGCTGCTGAAGTAAGCACAGCCCTGTTTTACCGTGTGGAGGGTGGCTTAGTACATGGTCCTCACCTCTGGCTGCACATTAGAATCACCCAGCAGCTCTGGGTCAGTTGCATCAGACTCAGAGGTAAGGCCCAGTCACTGGGTTTTGGTACCAGAGCTCCAGGTGATTTTAACGTTCAGCCAGCTGGGTTAGATGGAGGCAAGACTGAAGAAAAGGAGACAAGTCAAGACCCATCAAAGAAGGGATGGAGGTGATTAGAACTTGGAAAAAGCTGGGTACCATTAACTAGTCCAAGCAGGTCAATGAAGATAAAGCCCTTAAATTAGGCAGGGACAGTAAGAAATGAAGAGAATGGATTTGAGTGATCATTTGCAGGCGAATCAATCAATATCACTTTTTTTTTTTTTTTTTTTTTTGAGACGGAGTCTTGCTCTGTCATCCAGGCTGGAGTGCAATCTCAGCTCTCTGCAACCTCCACCTCCCGGGTTCAAGCGATTCTCCTGCCTCAGCCTCCCAAGTAGCTGGGATTACAGGTGCCCGCCACCACGCCTAACTAATTTTTGTATTTTTAGTAGAGACGGGGTTTCACCATGTTGGCCAGGCTGGTCCCAAATTCCTGACTTCAAGTGATCTTCACACCTCAGCCTCCCAAAGTGCTGGGATTACAGGCGTGAGCCACCGCACCCGGCCTCATTTATCATTATTAAGCTCTAACATTTGTTGATCACCTAAAACTCTTGAGTTTTGCTGTGTGACATGTGATAGCTACCTTATTTCATTACTTCATTTATTCCCTTGATTCTTGGAGACTGACGGGCGAGGGAGGAGTCTGAGGGCTCCTGGGCCCTCGCCCGTGGGAGCTGGGTGCGTGGCTGTCCTGTTGTTAGGACAAGCGGCAGGGAGAGGCTGTGTTTCCTTGGCCATGTCCCGTAGGGCCCAGCATGATGTCCTGAGTAGCAGAAAGACGGGTGAGTGAGGGGCTGCCTGGATGATGACTGGCTGATGCATTTTCTGCCCTCAGTTTTCACCATGGCCAGGATCTCTTCAGAGTCACGATGCAATGGAATTTATACCAGGTGTGCCCTGATTTGGGGGTGTTTCTCAGATGATGTATAGTACCCCCACTCAGAGGAGCCAGAAGCCAAAGAAACTCAGATGCACTTGAATCTCTAATTCACTCTCTCACAGGAATTGTCTTCTAAACTACAAATTAAATAGCGCAGAGAATGGTCTCACAAGCTCAGAAGGGATCTGGGAGGAAATGAACTGCTAAGAGGGTTATTTTCAGTTACTTTCACTTACTGCTTTAAACTATGCTTCTATTGTTTGAGGTTTTAGCAGTGAGCACATACGACTTATATAATAAAAAAAAATTCCATTTTGAAAACAAAACAAAAAGTGTGCAACTTTATCATAGAAAAGATTTTATTCCTAACGACTGATGGTGATGTTATGTGCTAAAATTATCTGGGGCTTATCCTTCGATTTCAAGGATCCAGGCTGTGGATGACAGCTGGGTGCAGCTCTAACTGCCCTGACTCTCCCTGTACACCAACTTCCCCCACTCCTCTCTAAAGAAATTGCTCATCTTTTTTTTTTTTTTTTTTTTTTTTTTTGAGACAGTCTCACTCTGTCGCCCAGGCTGGACTGCAGTGGCGCAATCTCAGCTCACTGCAACCTCCGCCTCCGGGGTTCACGCCATTCTCCTGCCTCAGCTTCCGAAGTAGCTGGAACTACAGGCACCCACCACCACGCCCGGCTAATTTTTTTCTATTTTTAGTAGAGACGGGGTTTCACCGTGTTAGCCAGGATGGTCTCGATCTCCTGACCTGGTGATCCGCATGCCTTGGCCTCCCAAAGTGCTGGGATTACGGGCGTGAGTCACCACGCCCGGCCAGAAATTGCTCATCTTAATGCTGGTTTTCCAGCTTCTAGTGCGTCTCTGGTGATGTTCAAAACATAATTATTTTTAATTAACTCATTAAAAAAGAGATCTTTGCTATAGGCACTTGGGAGGCTAGGGAAAGGGGAGGGAGATTAGTAGAGAGAATTCGAGATTTCTGACATCAAAGAGGCTGTGTCACTCCTGAAACCAGATGTGGAGTCAGTGTTCTAATCCTCCATGTTTTTAACAACATCCACCACAGCCACGAGGCAGGCACGTACTGTTACTGAAAATTAGGTTACAAAATGCCTTTCCTATGCCGTAACTTCTCCTGTGCATCTTTGCTCTCTTTGAACTTGGCATTTCCAGCACATGCATATCACACAAAATGTCAGCTGCAGGTCAGCAGACGTTACAATGGGCACAAAGCAGATAGAAAAAAGAAGCTTAACTGCTCTCTGTGGCCTGCAATCCCATCATTACGGGGATCATTTTGAATGGAGGGAGCCCAGCGGGTCAGAACGATCCCCGCTGTGAGCCTGCTCCCGCCAGAGTCAGGAGCGGGGCATTCATTTCTCCAGGGAGCTAGGGCAGCGTTCTCGCTGGGAGATGGTGCTGGCCTAGAAGAGCACAGAGAGGGCGCAGAGCGAGGCGGCGGCGCCCAGCTAGAGCGCGCCTCCTGGCTCGAGCCCGGCTCTCACCTTTGTACTGCAGCGAGTCCTCGGTGTAGGCCAGCATGCTGGGGAAGGTGCTGCTGAGAAACAGGCCCAGGCTTGCCGTCCCCACGAACAGGAAGACGACGTTGTAGGAGAAAATAAGCAGCACCAGGAACGTCACCACCACGCCGACCTGTCGCGGCAGAGGTGGAGGCGGTTAGGAATTGCGAAAAGCCGAGCATCCGTGCTGAGGAACCGCCAGGAGTCGGCGTCTCTTGACTCGGCGTTTCCTCTCTGGCCCCAGGAGCCCAGCTGTGTGACCCGCGCGCCACCCCGTGGACCGGGCGGGAACCGCAGTGTTCCCGGGACCGTTCTGACATCCGGAAGCAAGCGTGGAAAGGAGACTCCGCCTAGACATCTCCCCACCTAGACATCTCCCCACCTAGACATCTCCCCACCTAGACATCTCCCCTAACAGCTACGGCACACCCTGCGTAAGCGTTTGGCGACTGAGGACTACCTGTCCCCAAGGTCTCATCTGTAACCACGGGAACTCCACCCAAGCCAGTTTCATCAGCTCTCTCTGCCCTGCCAGCCCTGGGGGTAGGAGAGTCCTCTGTTTCTTTGTGAGAAGCTGCTTCTCTTCTGAAAGCCAAGAGTGCACAGACAGGAAGCCATCAGATAGCAGGGAAAAAGGGATGGTGGCAGCAGGGTCCCATCCTCTGGGAATCCTAGCCAGCTTCCCAGGGAGAGGGTCAGTGGCTCAGCTTGGCACCCTCAGATTTGACTCAGATTCCCATGGCAGATGCTAACCTATGATTGGAGACCCAGAAATCTTTTTTCTTTTCTTACCTTTTTTTTTTTTTTTTTTTTTTAGAGAGAGAGGGTCTCACTCTGTTGCCCAGGTTGGAGTACAGTGGTGCGATCTCAGCTCACTGCAGCCTCGACCTACAGGGCTCAAGCGTTCCTCCCACCTCAGCCTCCTGAGTAGCTGAGACTACAGGCACGTGCCACCACGCCTGCTAATTTTCTGTATTTTTAGTAGAGAAAGGATTTTGACATGTTGCCCAGGCTGGTCTTGAACTCCTGGGCTCAAGCAATCCATCTGCTTCAGCTTCCCAAAGTGTTGGGATTACAAGCATGAGCCCCCATGCCCGGCCAAATCTTTCTAGTTCAGTCAAGGTCTCTGTCACTCAAGCATATTTTTGTTTATATAACCATATTTCTAAGTTCTTTAAACACGTTTTTATGTCTGCATTGAGTCACTTCTATGCAAGATGTATCTGGGAATAAACCCAGGCAGCACAAGATTTGGGGTCAGAAGACCCAGGTGGAAGTCCAGACGGTGTTTTTTACAGCTGTGGAACCCGGAAGTAGTTGATTGCTCTGATTCTTAACTTCCTAATCTGCAAAATAGGAATAGTTACAAAAGCCACACTAAAGAGTGGTAGTGAAATTATATAAATGAAGGGGCTCTGTAAACTGTGGTGCATCAGACAAATATGAGTCCTAGTGTTTCTCTGTGGGCTTTTCTTAGACATCTCAGGAGATAAGGATCTTCTATAGCAGCCTATGGCTTTGAGGTAAAAATCTCCTGGATGAGGACGTCTGTTTATTTAAAAAGTAAGTACGGACTATAGAGCTAGGCAAGAAATCTCATCCAGCTCCCAACCCCTCCACTTCTGGGCATGCAGAAAGGAAAAGACTTTCGGAGAGTTGGGAGCCGATCCTGGGAGAGTTGCTCCAATTGGAAAATCAAAGGCGGTGCTCCTAATCCTTGAGGCTTTTACACTCCTCTAGCACCCCTTCGGTCTCTGCCACAGGATCTGTTAGGTGGAAGGTGTTCTCGAGGCTCAGAGGCCTTACCCAGACAGACTTCCTGCCCTGGGGAGGGATCAACCACAAAACAGTGGCTGAAAGAGAGAAACACCTTCCCTTCACAATGGAAATGGAAAGACAAAAGACTTCTTTCATGCAGTAAAAATATGAAAGTAATAGCCTATCTGTGGTTCCAAAGGTCATGTCTTTCTTTGGCATGGAACATGGTCCCTGAGATCCATTTGTTCTTGCTGCCCCCTCTGCTCACTCTCTCAATGTTGAGGTGGCCCAGGATTCTATTCTGGCTCTTCCATATCCACAGTGCCCTGCTCCACGTTTCACCTGCCTCTACAGCAGGCGTGCTTACATCTATCCCTCTAGCCATGAGCTGTGTCCAGGACTCCGGACTTGCACCTAAAGTTGCCCCTTGGATATAGTCAGTCCCTGGATGACTAACCATGTGGCCCAAACTGGACTTTTAATTTCCTCTGCCAATCCTGTGAGAGCATCCCAGTCATGCAGTTGCTCAAGTCCTGTGTCTAAGGTCCTTGATTCCTCCCACACCTGGGTCAGCAGCAAGTCCTGTCCATACCACCTCAAAAAACATGTTCAATCTTTGCACTGCTCCGGATCCATCCAGACTACCCGCAACCCAACCGCCTCCCTCTTGTGCCTGGACTACAATAACAGACAGTGCATGCTTAACTCTTGCCAGCTACAGTCTGTTCTTCCACATAGAGTACACTTTTAAAATGCAGTGCAAGAGGCTGGAGATGGTGGTTCCTGTCTAATTCTACCACTTCGGTAGGCTGAGGCAGGAAGGATCGCTTGAGCCTAGGAGTTCGAGACCAGCCTGGGCAACATAGTGAGACCCTGTCTCTATAAAAAATAAATAAATAAATAAATTTTAAAAATGCAATGCAAGCTATGTTAGATGGAAATGTGAAACATCATGGGACGCTTGTATAAGTGCCGTTTACTTCATAGCATGAATAAATGTATCTGTGAGATGCAAAAAAATAAAAATAAAATGCAATACAGACCTTTTTAAAACCTTCTATTGGCTTCCTGCCCACTTAGAATAAAATTCAAAGCCCGGCTTACAAAACTCTGAGGATGTAGCCCCTGTCTACTTCCCATCCTCATCTCTTTCTGCTCCCCATCCCCCACCCTGCCTACCATGCTCCCCCGAAGTTAGCCTCCTACCCACTAACCCAGGCCTTTGAACATGGGCCTTTGAACCTCAGCCAGGCCTGCTCACCTCCTGCCTTCAGGGGCTGGCACCTTCTTGATATTCAGTGTTCAACTTAGGAGCCTGGGACAGATGCCGGGGTTTGGAAGCCGCCACTCCTGCTCCTCTTCCTCCACCTGGCTATCCCATGTACAAACTACATGCATTTCCAGCCAAGCCTCAAAGACTGTCACCCTGAAAATCCCCAGATTTGGGGACATTTTAAAGACACCCAAGTCTTATTTTAGCCTTGGTGATAGAAGACTAAATACAACCAGGGCGAACTATCAGCTCCACCAACTCTCTTCCCACGCGGTATGGCCCCTGCCTCAGCCAGTGACTCAGTCTGGCACTGAGCCTGCATCCCCACTGCCTACACCCCCTCACCCTCCATCTGTGCCAGGGCACACTGCCCTCCTCTGGCCGGCCATAAGTTCTCTGAAAGTAAGAACCTTGTCTTCCAGAACTTGGCGGCCTGCAGTTTGCAGCAAGGCTTTGCACACAGCACAAACATACTAAGTCAGGAAGTAGCTGTTGAGCTCCAGGAGAACGCTAAGAACAGGTGGCCATTAATTTAACCTAGAGAGGAATACTCAGAAATAGTCACAGTGAATATGACACAGGCACTTCGCATCTACACGGGAGAGGCTTGCTCAGGGCCACTCAGCTGCAGTTCCCAAACAGGGTGCCCACAAAAGCACCTGGAAAGCTTCCAAAACAACCCAGAGGCCCAGGCTCCTCTCCACACCTCCTAAATTAGAATCTCTGGGGTACAGGGTCCATGATCCTATTTTCTCTCTTTTTTTTTTTTTTTTTTTTTGTCTTGATTTTTCACCTGTCTGGAGGGTTGGTGGGTGTTGCGCCACTACGGGTCACCTGGCACCTCCCCCCG